>NW_021637913.1:0-35205 GCF_004799145.2 Neltuma alba | reverse complement strand
GAGTTTATCCAGGAGTAGTTTTAATGTACATGATTAATGATGATATTTTAAAAAGATAATATATATTTATTACGAATAATTACTTAGTTAAACTTTTTAATATTCTCACATTAATTATTTAACAGTTATATTAAGCATGTAAGCACGCAGCAAGTGAGTTTCAAACAACTTTCAAACGTGATTTATGGAATATGAGATAAATATGTAAGATGAGTTTTATCTTAACTTGCGTAAAAGTGCTCATAAGTATTTTTGCAATGTTGATCCAACAAGTCCTAATAAGTGGGGATAATGACTTTGTGATCCCAAAGAATGGGATGAGATTACTAAAAAAATCTCATGACAAAGTAAGTAATGAGTTCCGATATAAAGAATGATAATAAAATTCATACTGCTTACTTATGATTAAGATTTTTTAGTGATTCTATACACACACACTAAATACCTTCTCATCCTAAATATAAAATCCGCTTTGTAGTAGAATCACTTTGTAAGTAATATATTTTAGGACAGGAGGTGATGTGTGTGTGTGTGTATCTCTTCAATTAGGACCTCACCGATAATTTTCTTTAATAAGTAATATTGCATCATCATCAGTTAAATTTCACGCCGCCGCCTTTCGTTTAGCAGCCTCCACTGTTGCCCGTTCATAACCTTGAATTGTGTATTAGTTAAACACAAAAAAGGGTAAAAATTATATTTTTATTTTAAAAAAATATTCTTTTTTACGGAAAAAAAATGGAAGTTGAGGAGAAAGAACAAGTAAGAAAAAAAGGCGTGAGAGATTAGTAATGTAGAAAATGGAGGGAAGGAGTGGGAATGAAAATTTTTAATGAGCCTGATTTAAAAAATTGAATAAATGAAATTAAAAACTTTTAATTAATTTTTCTCTCTCTTTTATCTTATATATATTTTTTTATGTGTACTCTCTTCTCCAATTTTTTTAAATTGAATTCATCAAAATTTTCTCTTCCAGTCCTTTTTACTTAACCAAATCGACCAAGGAAGTAACATATAACTCGATCTAGTTTAAATTTTCTACTGGCTCTGATTCATTTTCATATGACTGTGCAATAAAAGGAGAACTGATAAGTTGCATATAGTGCATATTATGATCCATCCAATATGATAGTGATTGATAAACAAGATAGCTATATTTATAGTTAATTAACCAACTCTGCCAATCTATAGCTCGTACTTAATTAAATGAAAAGGTATTAATAAGTTTGAAAATAGAAATAACTTAGAAGAAGACTAAAATTGGCGTTGAAATATTCGTAAAGAAAGAATTCGTGTGTTTGAAAAATGTTGGTGGACTAGCAAAGGAAGGATTTATATGTTGCAATAATAATTTTTTTTTAAAAGGAAAGATAGACTTTTCCGAAGGTTACCATGCCCAGTAGTTTTGCTTGATATTTAATTGGTACATAAAATGAAATAGAATAATAAATAAACAAGTAAGTAGTTTTATGGATGACAATATTCTTCACATCCTTGTGTTTGAGATGGATCCAAAAACTAAAATTATTAATAGATATTTATTATAGTATAATGGGTATCATCAAAATTTTCCTTCACCCTTTTCTTTTCCTTCGTATATACATTAGCTCAATTAAAATGTATTGAAAGGAGTTGTTGTCTGAACTTCAAACGGGGTCCCCAATAAGAAATAACATTTAGGAAAAATTACTGTAAGTTCCCAAACAAGAAAAATAACTATTAAAAGGTCTCTTGAATATTTCAAACTAATAAGAAGTCCCAAGGGACTTGGTGAAAATTCTATAAATGAAATTACAAAGTTGTCCTCAGATTAAAAAACAAAAATTGAAGGATTCGTTCTCTCTCCCTCGCCCTTCTGTTGTAAATTTTCCTCACCGTGTTGCCGTCGGAACTCTTTTGCCACCACCATTGCCAAAATTGTTGCTCGTTTGCCGCCATCTCCCGACCTTTCCCCCTCCCTCCAAAATATCTATTCTTCCTCTCCTTCTTCGTTGTCCTCACCTCCTTCTTCATTTTCGCCAATCATTGCTGCATTAATGCCCTCTTATTTTCCTTAAACACTCACTCACTCTACATCAACATCATCTTTTTCACTCCAATCAAGCACTCTTCGTCAACCCCGAAAGCTCCTATCCCACTTCATCACAGTTCAAGCCACTTTCGTCATCGTCTCTCACTTTCTCTCACTCTACCTCTTCGAATTTATTCTCAAGATGAGATGATTCCAAAGATAAACCAAGCCATTGAATTGGGAGATACAGAAATGGGTAATTTGATTGGAGTTGGTGGCAGCGGCGATAAGGATCATGACAAAAATCTTTATATTACTTCCGATGCTGGCACCATGCTTGTAGCCTTTTATGAGGCATAGCATCATCTCTGTTCAATTTTCAGCAATTCAGACTTTGGTAATTTATCTCCATTTCATAATACTAGTGAAAACCATTGATCTCATCTATCACTCCTTAAAACATATTGTAATAAACAGGCTTAGTATTAAGGAGGACTTGAATTGTAAGGAGGGATTGTTGGGCTTATTATTATTGTTTAAGGCTATTATGTTTGTTCTGTACATATTGCTTATTTAATTTCAAGAGAAGGAGTCTTATTACTTCTTTATATTTCCCTACATTCACCACTATGCACGAGATGCTCTTAGACTGTCTTTGGGTTTTCAATGGAGGACTTTATAGAGTTATTGATATTTCTTTGAAGGAGAAGACATGGAGATTTTTATTCATTATTTTTGATATGGACTTCAAGAGATTGGGTTGAATTATTGTTTTTACTATCTTACAACCCATTGTAGGTGTGCCATCAACAGAATGTATGATTTTATATGGAGGGAAATAGTTTCGATGAAATTTTGTTGCTACTATATTTCTCCTTCCTACTATATTTCTTCTTTGTTGCTGTTTCTTATTCTGTTATTATTTTGGGATTACTTCATCAACATATTGCTGTAATTGTGAGACTTTATATATATATATATATATATATGACATATGCGAAAGTATATTAAAGTTGCATTTAGCTTTGCGAATCTAATTATTTAACTTGCCATACTTAGTATTTGATAAGTCGTCGATATTAAGGAATTTCATTACATCTATTTACCAGCTGGCCTGTTTCCAATATTTTGGTGCCTATAGTGATGTCCTGTCCATAATTTTTCTTATGCTGGAGAGGCTGCCTCAAGCTGGATACAAGAGAAGCATGTCTGGGCAATGTAGTTCTTCATTTTGATCTTTATATATCCTTGAAGATACTTTTTGATTTATATTTCAGAATCTACTATTGAAATCAAATGAGGCTATATTGCAGCGTTGAAAATCACTTACCTATATTGCAAAGTTGCAAGGACAGTTGAATGGGAAGGAAATCATGACAAGTGGCTTTGTGTACACAGTGCTTCTGTTTAAGAACTTGTCATTTATTGGATTGACAGTTGGTGTTTAAGGACTTGTCATTTATTGGAATGACCATTTTGTAAATGACCTTTGTTTGAGAAGCAATTGTATATTGCTTTTATTGTTATTGTTCATAAATGACCTTATTTGGAAAATGTAATGACATCTATTAACATCATTCAGAGGTTAATGAAGATTTAAGTAGTTCACTTGTTTTGATTAGCATATGTATATGACGTTTATATCAAAATTTAGCAGAATGCCATTGACAAGTCTATGAGACCCTATTGACAAGTTAGGGAGTCTGAGTTAACAATTAAATTTATAAGATAATATTGTGCTTGTTTGAGAGAGCTTCTGATGGGCCATAAGCAGCTTATTTTGAAGATAAGCCTGATTCAAAATTTGTCTCTGTTTGGCACCACTAGTGAGCCACCGAGCTTGAGGGCTGAAAAGCATGAAAAAGCATGATTAATTTAAGCTAAGGAGGGGGAGCTTTTTTGAATAAGTAGCTTATGGACCATGTCAAGAAAAGGCTGCCAATGCGAGGCTTCTGCTATTCTTGTCATTTTCTTCATCTTGGCATCTTCCATTTTCTTATCTTGAATCTTTTTTTTTTGGCCAAAATCTTGAATTGTAATTTGAGACCCGTTGGCATTTTTATTTCTAATTTAAGACTTGAGTTAATTTAACTTGATTGGCTCTTATCATATTTTTTTTTTTATTTTTTTTGTCAGATTTATTTATAAATGTGAATTATGCGTGTTTCACTTTATATTTACAATAATTTTTTATGATTCCTCTAATATTTTAAAATTTAATTCACTTATTAAATTTCACTTCTTCATATTAAATTAATTTAAACTCATTATATTATATAATTTATTTTTTAATCGTATTTCATTATTTATTAAACTCATACCCATTTTGGAAATTTCACAAACAAACTTATTTTTATTCAATCATAATCCACTCAATAAATTTCACTTCTTCATATTAAATTATTTTAATTTCATTGTATTATGTGAAATTATTTTTTTAATCATGTTTCATTATTTATTAAAACCCATACCCATTTTAGTTATTTTACAACCAAACTTATTTTTATTCAGCTATAACCCAAACAACCATTTACCAATCTCACTTTTGCAAACTAGTTTTTCTAAACTCAAATCCAAACACAATTCAATTTATCCAATTTAGCTTTTACCAACTTTATTTTTTCATGAACTACTTTTTCAATAAGCTATTTTTCTAATCACTGATCCAAACGGATCCATTACCTCCATGTAAGATTAGATTATAATAAATAGTATTATATAACAAATTTTACGCTGAAAGAATGTGCCGTCAAAGCATGCACATAGATATTAAATGAAATGATGGGGTTTATATGATAATGTTGTTACAGATAGCCATTGACAAGCTCAAGGGCATGGACTTACAAGTCAATGAGAATCTATTGACAAGTTAGAGAGTCTCAGTTGACAACTCAATTTGTGAGATAATATTATCTCAACATAAGATCAAATTATAACAAAATAATATTGGATAGTTTTTTTTAAAGCTAAAAGCATGTGTGATCAAAGCTTGCACACAGATATTAGATGAAATAATAGGTTTATATCAAAACTTTGTTGCAAACAACTATTGACAAGTTCAAGAGCATGGATTAACAAGTCCATGAGAACCTATTAACAAATTAGGGGTCTAAGTTGACAACTAAATTTCTAAAATAATATTACCTCCATATAAGGTAAGATCAAATTATATTTTTAAGTTGATATCATGTGTGATCAAAGCATGTACACTGATATTAGATGAAATGATGGATTTATATGAGAGTTTTGATGCAGATAGTCAGATAGTCATTGAGAAACTCAAGGGCTTGGATTAACAAGTCAAAGAAAACCTATTGACAAGTTAGGATGTCTTAGTTGACAACTAAATTTGTAGGATAGTATTACTTCCACATAAAATCAAATTATAATAAAATAGTATTGTATAACAATTTTTAAGCTGAAATCATATGTGATCAAGGATGCACATTGAATATTACATCAAACTATGGGTTTATATCAGAATTTTGTGGCAGACAATCATTGACAAGCTCAAGGGCGTTGATCATTAACAAGTCAATGAGAACATATTAACAAGTACTAGCATTGGATTTTATAAGTATAGCAAAATATAAATATGACATTATATCAAACTACTTTCACATTTCATTTACAACTCCATATATATGTACAATATAATTACACCAACAACCCTTCTAAAAAATCATATACATATATATGTTGTATGTCTATCTAATGACCCCTTAACTTGAGGTGCATGTAATGAAATTTACAAAAAAAAAAAAATACTGATACATGAATTCACAGAAAAAATTGTCACATGCATTCGCAAAAAAAAAAAAAAAGCTACCAACAAATCTCAACTTAAATTGGAGTTCTTGCAGGTCTTTGTAATGTGCCTTCCTTTATCATTCTTGCTCTCACACTACCCCTAGCTTATTGTATTTCACATTCCATACCATGAATAAATTGTGCCCTCTATGAAGAAAACAAGACAGATGCATCTTACTTAAACTTGCCATCTTTTATATCATCATGTCAAAAGCACTTGTCATTGACAAATCAATAAGTTACATTGACGACCTTTGATACATCTATTAACAATTCATTCTCTTCTCTGTTTCCCCCCCCCCCAACAAATGAGGATAAAAACATCTTTTCATAATTCTAATATATTACTATCTCACAAATCCCTGAGAACTTTACATTAATTTCAACATTTAAAGGGACCATGGATTAATAAATTTTCTTGTTTGGGACCTGTGTGTAATTTTCCATAACATTTAAGGGTCCCCCAATAAGAAATGACCGTTAAAGACTTTGGCCTTTTTTTTTTTTGTTGCCAGCTAAAGACTTTGGTCATTACATGTTGAAAACTTATTTAATGGGCGGACGAAAATGCCTCTAGCTAAAATGGGTTCTGCTGGAGTAAATGTCAACTCAATTTTCATAATTTACATACATCTCAATTTCACATCACCTATAAAAATTGACTTACAAATTTATATCTCATCTTCCATGATTTAAAAAAAATTATTCATATTTAGAACTAACATATTATGCCCATCATTTTACCAAAATGGAGCTTGTAATTTAAGAAAAAATAATAAAATATTAAATAGCATAGCAATGACAGGATTAAAATTCAATAGTTCACATATAGATTGATCAAGTTGCCTGTTCGACTTTCCCTTAATAAAATAACTACTACCCTTGGTTCTAAATATGAGAGCTAGTTGACTAATTTGAATAAATTAAGGAAACAAGTTAAGTTAGTTATTTGTAATAAATAAGTATTGTCTTTCCTAAAATATTCTTGCTAATCAAGTTTATTAGTTAGAACTACCATTATTAGAAGGAGTATCTTGAAAAAAAAAATGAATAAATATGAAAGATAAAGTAGATTGGGGTCTTATATTTAGGATCAAAATAAAAGTTAAATGACATCTTATATTAAGGACCAGAGCCAGTATTTAATTTCTTGGTACGTAATTATATTTGCGATCTATGACAACTAGTAGTTCTCCTTTATTTTCCCTTACGTGTTACATTATTCATTTATTCCTATACAGTGAATTATGCTTCCTCGCACTTAGTTTCAACGAGACCAAAAATAAAAAGAAAAGAATGTTACGAGAGAAATTATAAGACTCCCAAAAATAACAAAATTGCTATTTTTGAAAGTTTTCTCTCGTAATATAATTCTCCCCCTTTATTTTCCTCTCATGTTTCCCTCAATCTAGATAAAGCCTAAAGAAAAAAAAATTGTAACTTCACATATATAACAATATCATGAGTTGGGAAAAAAACATCTCAAGAAAATTTATGGATGACAATTAGTGCAACTTTATTTTATTAATCCATAGAGAGATAAACAGTGCAACAGATCAGATATGTCACACTATCACATCATCGTCATCGTTATTAGATTATACAAACTGGAGAGTTTAGGAGCTCAAACTAAACCACCATGGATAGCTTGGAGGCATCAGAGCTGTCCTTAACCTTATCGAACTTGAAGACCAGAGGCTCATCAACTGTGACGACCAAACGTTGGAAGTTGTTAATGTCAACGAGGACTCCGATGTTTCCACACTCTCCCTCCAGTGGTGACAGAAGACAAGCTTATAGTGTCCTTTGGTTTCATCAACAGACCAAACGGAGAAATAACCATCCATCACAGAACCATCGAACTCTTGAGCACTTCCAACCATCACGGGCTCCCTAATAGGATACGACCTCGTGACGAGCCAGTTTTTAGATTTGGTACAAACGTTGGGTGCGAACTGAGCGAATGATATGTTCAGAGGAAGCTTCTCTGAGATGTAAAGTATTTTGAACGGAGAAGATATGGTTGTTGACCATCTGTTACTGGATCGGATCACGGCGAGTGAGCAATTAGTATCTGATCCGTCCTCACTGCGCCGGCGAAAATCCCACCTCCATTTACAGGTGAGATGAAGTATTTGCCGCCGTTTCTCAATGGATCGCCGTCTCTGAGTCTAGCACTAGGCCGTTGCGGCGAAGGCGGCGGCGGTGGTGGTGAAGGCAAAGAGGAGGAAGAAGAGGAATGTTGCAGGCAACGCTGAAGTGGTCTTCATTGTTTTCGTGATGTGCGTGTATATGGCTATGGAAGACTTGGTAGTTTTTTATTTGGTGGGTGTGATGAGTTCATGTGAAGTAGGAGCATCAATTTATAGAGTTGGCCGTGAAGAAGTGACCGCTTAAAGAAGTTTAAAAATTATTTATTTATTTGGGGTTTGAGCCACGTGAAAAATGGGATGGGAAAAAAAGTACAAACTAGATAAGGATGCCGGCCGCCACGTATGTATATTATATAGTGACAAATATATATTTTTTAAAAAAATCGTTCTCCCAATATTATATATATTTTATTTTGTATCATCTTGGGAACTCTTCATTATATTATTAATCCATATATCAACTATATTTTATATCAATTCAAGTCATAATCAAGGTTTGCTTCCCGTGCAAAATTATACGGATATATAAGGCTGCTCTTCCACAACTCTATATAGCGACAAATAATTTAAGAGAAAAGGTTTTTCCAATACAATTCTTACTATATACTACTAACATTATAGACTTCAATTTTAAAGCTAATTAATTAAATGGCTTAATTATTACATGTTTTTACTTAAAAAAAAAAAAGGCTCCTTAAGTTTGTTTAGACCTGGGCGGGGCTGTCATGCAAATAAAAGTGCCAAGTGTCCCTTGAGAAATCGGAGGGACACCTAATGCTATTTTTTCACAAACTAAAAGGTGTCTTTCTATTAGAGGCGATCTCATTTAGAACATTTTCAAGCACTAAATGTTGAACATCTCTTTAACATGAATTCAAATATTAATTCGTAGAGGGTAGCCCTTTTAACTAAATACAATTCCTAGTTGGTAATACTGTTTATTTGTTCTTTTTAAAGACAAAATGGCAAATATATTGAAGCAGAGTCATATAAAAGACCTAGGAAAAATGACGTAAAAAGAAGTTCGAAATTGCTATATTCTAATTCAAGCATTTAAGAGGTCAAAATCTCAGGGAAGGAAGTGATGAGTGATTTGGTATTTTGAAAATGTAGTTAAATGACAAAAATGTTATTGTATCAAAAAGTTTATTAACAAGTTATGAACTGACAATGATAACTATTAAACAACAAATGACAAGAAATATAATGATAATGACAAGTTATTTATTAATAAGTTGTGCAAGTGTTAAACAATCAATGATTAAAAAATATACTAATAACAAGTTTGATAGCTTTTTTTTTTGTTTAAAAAATCTGGTATAAAGATATTTTAGTTATTTGACTATATTTATAAAATATCATATCAGATACTACTTCTATTTCTGAAATTTTGACCTCTTAAATATCTGAATTAGAATATTGTATTTTATAATTTTTTTAATGTCATTTTTGCAAAGACTTATGTCTAGAGACTAGAAGCCTGAGAAAGAAGCTTAGCTAGATTGCTAAGCCCTTAAACGTCTTTTTACTGAATCAATTATCTCGTGGCAGATGGGACACTTCTCTCAGATCAATATCTATATGTTCAAGTATACTCGATCTTGAGCCGAATTGACGGAAATTTTAATGATAATCCATATGTCTTGTCTCGTGGAGTTTGACCCGTCCCGATAAAACCGAGACAAGACCAACAATTATGTGAACTTGGAAATTTAATGGGATGGATGACAACATATGTAGAGATATATCGCTCCACATGTTTTAGTGGGACTAGGAAGAACATTAAAACTATTAACATTCATTTTTTTTTTTTAAGAAAAGGATCTCTTAAGTTTAAAATTCATATGTATATATTGTAATATAAATGATCTAAACTTACAAACGTAAACAAAAACTAATTATCTATGTGCTGCTTTTTTCTCTCAATATTAACACCCAATTCAGCCACACACGTAGAGCTCTAAACTAAAAAAATGTTTTCTCCTTCTTCAAGTGTTTAATAATCCTTCCAATAATTTATGAACATCCACCCATTAAAATGCCAGCGAAAAATCTATCTGCTTCATTCGTACAATTTTAAGTTTTATTTTCCATAACACTTACACTAAATTATGGAAAATGCAAATAGCCCTATTCATTTCAACCAAAAAACACTATGAGATGCATCAGTAACTCCCCAGACATTCCTATATCACACATTATATTAGACTCTTAAAAAAAAAAACTGATTTTAAGATATTGGACACGAGTAAATCCTTTAGTTTTGACTAAAACTTTCTTAGTGACAATTTTTTAAATAAACATTTATAACTTAATTGTTGGTGTTTTTTATTTTTTGAATATTATTAAAGTAATATTTTCTATTTTAAATGTCAGCTTTCCCATTCAATAGTCGAGATGATCACGTGTTTCAGGATGCGGATAGAAAAAGCGGAAACGGACGAGTCTGCGTGCATATTAATCGGTCCACAAAATATTGTTATAAAAAAAAAAAAAGAAAAAAAGAAAGCACCCTGTGCATTCGATCATGATCAATAATTTTAACCAAAAAAAAGAAGTCACAAGTATTTTTTTTCAATTTTTTCTTTTTTAACATAATATTTCAATTAATGTGTCACGATTTTTTTAACCTTTTTTTCTATTTTATTGGGAGTACTAATTTTTTCCCCCTCCACACCTCAGAAAGGAACAAAACAATATGTATTAGATTAGATCTTGTTTGGAATCATAATTATAAACACATTTTATATAAATCAAAACAAAACTTCTCAGATATTTATCCTTTTTTTTCTCAAGCATAAGTATCATATTCAAGGTACTGTCAGGCACTAAATATGGCATCTCTCTCAATAGGAATTCGTTATCATGTTATGAAAGACTAATCCCTTCTACTAGACCCAACTCCATTAGTTACCTATCTACCTTTAATCCAAGAGCTTTGTGTTTGTAAGTTTGTCCAGTAGGCCCAATGAATCCGGTCTGACCTGCCCAGTTTAGCTAGTTGGATCGGGTCAAATTCCACTCCTAATTCTGTGAAAATAATAAATTATAAAAATTCATTTCTCTGGCCCTAAGATATAAAAATTCATATTTAAATAACAAATTATTAAAATAAATCATAATTAAAATCTTAATGTTTACAATTCAGAATAGAATTTATAATTTGATTTAAAATAGATTTTTTGTTGCTAAGGCAAATCCATTCATTTTGAGGATAACTGATATATTATTTTGATCTTTAATATAAAAATTAGTTAAAAATTTAATTTGATTCTAAATATAAGACCACAATCTTTGTTGTCTTTCATATTTATTTATTTTGCTTTTAAGTAATTCTTATAGTGATTACATATGTTAATAAATTTTTATGAAGAGGTAGTTTTAATGTACATAATTAATGAAAAATATTTAAAAAAAGATAACATCCATTTATATAAATAATTAATTAAATTAAATTTTTTAATAATTTCAAATTGATTATCTAATGGGTATATTAGGCATACAAGCAGCTTGCGAGTTTTGGAGGTGTTTGGTAAAATATAAAAATACTTTTAAAAAATATTTTTTTAATAAATCAAGATAAATTTTTTTATATATTTATTTTGTATATTGTAAAATTAAAAGTTATGATCTTGATTTCTATCCAAGAGTCCTACCACATTGACGTGGAAGACGAAACAAAACGTGCAGAACATTTAATTTATATGCCGTGTAATACTTGAAAGCGGGCCCCCGGCCATGTGACAATTTCGCCGTCGTCCCTACCAACCCCCCCGCCCAAAAAAAAAAAAAAAAAACAAGCAAAGCAGAGACGTTTCGTTTAATTACGCCAATGCCCCCTTTTTCATAAAGAGGAATCGTACCAATGACTTATATTTTTTTAAAAATAAATTATTATTTAAAAAATTATAGATTAAAAATTTTAAACATCAACAATGCAAATTAGATTGTAAAGATATAGATTTCATAACAACAATAATCACAAAATACTCATTACTGTGATAAACGGTGAAATACTTTAACCTTGTATATTTGTCGCCTGATGGAGGTGGCATCCTTAATTATCCTTCTCATGTTTTACTCATGGCTAAAACCCTAAAGAAAATATTTGATTTTCCCACCATTTTTGAGGTTTAATTGCTATGGCTGCCTATCTATAACCTTTAGCTTCCTCTTCCTCATTTACCCAGACCACAGAACCAAACCTAAAGATCTTCGCATTACATCACCACACACCAAACAAACAATGAAGCCTACTCCACTATTTGCATTCTTCTTTTTTTCCTTCTCGTTGCCTTTACCACCGCCGCCACCGTGGAAAGAGGCGAGCCACTGTTCGGCACAGACGGCGAATTTGTGAGAAATGTCACACATACTTCATAAACCCTAACCCTCGTGTTAGAGGTGGTGGGATTATATTTTCTCCCACCACGCTAGATAAGGATGCCGGGCGCCACCTATGTATTAATGTATATTATATAGTGACAAATATATTTTTTAACAAAATTGTTCTCCCAGTTTTATATATTTTATTTTGTATCATCTTGTGAACTCTTCATTATATTATTAATCCATATATCAACTGTATATTTATATTAATTCAAGTCATAATCAAGGTTTGTTTCACGTGCAAAATTATAAGGATATATAAGCTAAGGATGCTCTTCCACAACTCTATTACGTATATAGCGACAAATAATTTAAGAGAAAAGTTTATTCCAATACAATTCTTACTATTCAAATAATTTAAATAGGCTTTTTAAGTTTGTTTATACCCATCAGGGGGCAGTCATGCAAATAAAAAAGTACCAAATGTCCCTTGAGAAATGTGACGGACACCTAATGTTATTTTTCTCTACATATAAGTATTCTTCTATTGGAGATGATTACATTCGAAACATTTTCGAGCACTAAATATGAGCATCTTTTTAAAGCTAAGAATTATTTAAAAAATTAACTTTTAATTATTATTATTTTAATTATATTTATGTTTTATGCTTGTCATTGTGTGTTGTTGTTCGTCTCTTTAAATTTATTTAACACTCTATTTCTTATGTATTGTTATATATTTTCTTTTAAAGACAATGGATATATGAAAAATATGCAAATTATTTTCTTAATAATTGAATGAATATTATTCCTAAAAAACTTCTCTTATATATGAAATTAGAAGGAGTATAATATTATTTTTAATTTAATATGTCAATGGTCTGACCAGACAGTTTAACCGGTTAGATCGTTTGAACCGTGACCCGCTGATCTCTCTGGCTTAATGTCCAGTTCGGTTTTTAAAACATTAACCGGAGAAGTATAATTTAGTTTCTAGCCAAACACTTTATCATATTGATGTGGAAGACGAAACAAAACGTGCAGAACATTTATATGCCATGCAATACTTCAAAGCGGCCCCCCGGCTATGTGACAATTTCGCTGTCTCCCCCAACCACCCCCCCCCAAAAAAAACCAAAAAAAAAAAGCGGAGAAGTTTCGTTTAATTACACCAATGCCCCTTTTTCAGAAAGAAGGAATCGTACCAATAAAGTAATGAGTTCTAAATAATTTTTTATTTTAATAAACATATCATTCAAAATAAAAGTAACTTTATAACTTATATTTTTTTAAAAAAATTATTATTAAAAAACTATAGATTAAAAATCTTAGGGTTAATATAATGATCGGTCCCTACACTTTACATTTATTTTGGTTTTAGTCCCTAGAATTTGAAACCTTTGATATTGGTTCTTTATGTTTGCTCCGTTGAAAACGTTAGTCCTCCTATTTTCAAAAGGACTTGGATCTAGATTTAACACTGTTAAATACGCTTAGGTTTCACTAACAGTGTTTAAAATGATGATCAGGATGCTGACCAAACGAGATGGGGTGGAAAATAACTGACACATGTCATGTGTGACCTGGACCTTTAAATAATGTTAAAAAAAGAAAAGAAAAAGAAAGCAGAAGTCAAAACTCTCAAAGACGAGACAGAGAATACAACTCACGCAAAGACGACGCAGAAAACAAAGGAGTTAGGGCAAAATCCCATAAAAGCATCGCACCATAGCTGTGTGCCAAAGCTTTCGTTTTAGTCGCTTGAGGTTGCTGGGATAATTTTAGGCGAATGTGAGAGAAGAATCTTGTCAGTTTAAAGGTGTATCTTCTTAGGATTTCAGTTAGTTGAAAGGTAAATCATTTTGAAGAAAGACAAAGCATTATGCGAACCAACTAAGATGATTATGGATTCCACAGACTGAACGAACAAAGGCAAGCAACGACAATAACACACAAAAAGGGGGAGAAATTAGAGCAATCAACTGACACAAAGAACCCAAATAGGAAAACTGAACAAAGAACCCTTTTCTCTTTCTCCTCTTCTTTGAATGGTCTCAACGCTCCCTGTTCTCTTTTTAATCTTTTCACATGCTTAGCTTTTTAATTAAGATGGATGCAAAGCGAAACACGCAGGCGGTACAATTTTGCTGTTATTTTTTATTTCACAGGAGTATAACTCCTTCCCCCCAGACGGTGTGTTCCGTTTTGACGGTGTTATCTTTTTTATTTTTTAAAAGCCACCTCATCTCATCCAGTCAGCTTCCAGATCAGCATTTAAACGGTGTTAATGACAGCTAAACTTGTTAAATCTAGACTCAGTGCTTCTAAAAATAGGAGGACTAACGTTTTTAAGAGAACAAATTTAAAGGACCAATATTAACGGTTTCAAACTCCAGGGACTAAAACCAAAATAAATGTGAAGTGTACGGAACAATCATTGCATTAACCCAAAATTTTAAACATCAACAATTCAAATCAAATTGTAAAGGATTTAGATTTCATAACAACAATAATCACAAAATACTCATTATTGTGATAAACAGTGAAATACTTTAACCTTGTAGATTTGCCGCCAGATGGAGGTGGCATCCTTAATTGTCCTTCTCATGTTTTACTCATTGCTAAAACCCTAAAGAAAATATCTCATTTTCCCACCATTTTTGAGGTTTAATTGCTATGGCTGCCTATCTATAACTTTTGGCTTCCTCTCCCTCATTTACCCACACCCCAGAACCAAACCTAAAGATCTTCGCATTACATCACCACACACACACCAAACAATGAAGCCTACTCCACTATTTGCATTCTTCTTTTTCCCTTCTCGTTGCCTTTACCACCGCCGCGGCGAGCCACTGATCGACACAGACGGCGAATTTGTGAGAAATGTCACACGTACTTCATAAACCCTGACCCTCATGTTAGAGGTAGTGGGATTATATTTTCTCCCACCATGCTCACAGAACCATGCAATCTGTGGTTATTGATGATCCCTTCAATGGAGGACGACCAATAATCTTCTTAACTCCACCAAGACAAGCTATCCTCGGCACAACTGTTCCCATAAGCCTCGAGTTCGCTGATTTTCCGCCCAACAGATGTGCCGATAAAGGCAAATGGCTCGTCACCACTAAGCCGTCCCTTCCCGCCGGCCAGAAAGCCTGTGATGGCCGGTAGTGGTCTAGAATTTGATGACGCCGCGTCGTTCCTGGTTGCTGGTTGGTTCGTTATCAAGAAAGTTAAGGTTGTTTCAGGGATTAAACATCACTATAAGCTTGTCTTCTGCCAAGTAGAAAAAGAGTGTAAAGATATTGGGGTCTACGCGGACAGTTATAACCAAACTCCGATCTGTCCTCTATGGTGGCCTGAACTTTGAACCTCTGAAGCTTAGAGATAATAATGACGACGACGACGTGAGACATGCTTGAGGTACATGTAGCTGTTTATATCTATGATTAATAAGTAGGGAAAATGGCTCTGTGATCCCAAAGAATGGGCTGGGATGAGATTACTAAAACATCTCATAACATAGTATAATAAGGTCCACTTGTTATTAGAACTTTTTACTGATTACATATACACACACCACGTACCTTTTCATCATAAATATAAGATTCACTTCGTAGTGGAATCATTTTGTAACTAATCCTTAGGACATGAGGTGGTATACCATCTCCGGTCCAGCTAGATATAAGAAAATTAATTAAGTTAGTTATTTATAATTTGTAATAAATAGGTATTGTCTTTTCTAAAATACCCTTGTTAATCATATGTATTAGCAAGTGATATTTAACATATGTAATTACTATAAGGAGTTTTTTAGAAAAAAAATAGATAAATATGATAGATAAAGTGGATTTGAGTGTTATAATTATGACCAAATTAAAAATCAAACTAGTTCTTATATCAAGAATCGGAGGTAATATATCTTTAATGAGGACCTTAGGGATAATTTTCTCTAATAAGTAATATTACATCATCATTAACCTTTCGCTTAGCAGCCTCCACTGATGCCTGTTCATAACCTTGAATTATGTACTACCTCCGGTCCTTAATACAAGATCTTGTTTGATTTTTATTTTGGTCCTAAATATAAGACCCTAATCCATTTTGTCTCTCATATTTATGTATTTTTTTTCAAAATAATCCTTCTAACAATGATAGTTATCGCCAATATACTTAATTAGCAAAGATATTTTAGGAAAGACAATACATATTTGTTACAAATAACTAACTTAACTTTTTTTTCTTAATCTCTTTAAATTAGTCAACTAGCTCTTATAATTAGGATCAGAGGTAGTATTAGTTAAACACAATGAAGGGGTGAAAATTATATTTTATTTTAAAAAAATTCTTATTTACAGAAAAAAAAAGGAAAGGTGATGAGAAAGAATAAGTTAAAAAAAGAGATGTGTAAGAGATTAGTAATATAGAAAATGGAGGAAAGGGGAGGCAAAGGAAAAATTTTAATAAGTTTGATTTAAAAAAATTAGAAAAGTGGAGTAGTTAAAGGGTTTTAATTAATTTTTATTATTCTTTCATCTTATATATTCTCTTTATGAAAATTTTAAAATTTTACCTTTTCAATTTTATAAATCGAGTTTATTGAAATTTTTTTCTCTTCACCTCTTATTTCTATTTTCCTCGTAAAGAAGGAAGTAACATATAACTCGATCTAGTTTAAATTTTCTAGGCTCTGATTCATTTTTATATGACTGCAATAAAAGGAGAACAGATAAGCTGCATATAATGCATATTATGATCCATCCCATATGACAGTGATTGATAAACAAAATAGCTGTTTATGGTTAATTAACCAACTCTGCCAATCTATAGCTCCTGCTTAAATGAAAAAAAATTAATAAAGTTGAATATAGAAATACATTAGAAGAACATTAAAATTGGCGTTGAAATATTCGTAAACGAAGAATTCGTGGTTTGAAAAATGTTGGGGGACTAGTAAAGAAAGGATTTATATGGTGTAATAATACCTGTTTGTTTTTTTTTCAAATGAAAGATAGACTTTTCCCAGGGTTACCACGCCCAGTAGTTTCGCACGACATTTTATTGGTACATAAAATGAAATAGAATAATAAATAGGAAAAACTAATTTGGAGGTCCTTGTAATTTGCCGTTATTTTGAATCAGGTCCTTGAGGTTTTTTCCTTTTTTATTAACTCCTTTAAGTTTGCACCATGATATCCGTTAATCCTTCTCCTTCAAAACTGTTCAACTGGAATGAAAGGATCCTTGATTGCCGCTAGAGAGAACTGAGATGCAGCAGTAATATTGAAGATCCGGGGGGAAAGCAAGCACCCGGAGGGGCTCTTTTGGGACACCTGTTATGAACAAGGTGCTTTTGATACTCCTCCTATTCTCAATATAAGACCTAATTATTGAGTTAGTTTTGATCCTAAATATAAGACCTATTTCTCATATTTATCAATGTTTCCTAAATTATCCTTATGGATGCTCCCTCAACCATATATAATCAAATAGAAGAGGGAGAGCGAGTATTAAAGAAAATGATTATGGTGTTTTCGGAAAAACATGTCATATTTCTTATAATTAACTAACTTATCTAACTTCCTTAATCTAATCAAATTAGTTAAATAGGTCTTATATTAAGGGTCAGATGAGTATTAAGTAATTCTAGAAAAAACACTATGCTATGAAAAATTCTTACCAAGTACTTGAAGATTCATGGCAAAGATAAAGCTTAACGATGAACTTAGAAATTAGTGCAAAGACATGGTGCTGTGTGATTATGATGATGTGGATTCAATTCAGTTGTTTAAGACTGAGGATCAATTTTCATTTGCAATAGGATTGTGCCCAAATATATTTGCAATAAAATCCGCTACTATCAGTTGCGGGATGAATCTTAGTGGAATAGAGATCGAAGGCCTTCAGTGAATCAAACCCAGCGTGATGAAGCGAGCTTCCATAATACTCTCGGATCTTCCACGTTGAGTTAGGAGATGAGTCCACATTGTCAAAATTATCCGCCAGTCTGCAACCTCAGTTCTCTCTAACTGCGGTCAAGGGTCCGTTCATTCCAGTTGAATAGTTTTGAAATAGGAGGGTCAACAGATATCACAGTACAAACTTAAAGGAGTTAATAAAAAGGAAAAAAACCTTAGGGACCTGATTCAAAATGAGATCAAACTACAAGGCCTTCCAAATTAGTTTTCCCTAATAAATAAACGAGTAAGTAATTTTATGGATGACAATACTCTTCATATCATTATTCATGAAATGGATCCAAAAAGCTAAAATTATTAGTAGATATTTATTATGGTATAATAGGTATTACCAAGATTGTCCTTCACCCTTTTCTTTTCCTTCGTAATAGACACTAGCTCTACTAAAATTTATTGAAAGGAGTTGCTGTCTGAACTTGAAACAGGGTCCCCAGTGACAAAAACATTTAAGGGCCCCCCCATAAGAAATGACAGTTAAAGGCTTTGATCTCTCTCTCTCTGTGGAAAAATTACAATAAGATTCTATCGAAAAGAATTAAATACAAAAAAGTTCCTTAAAATCACCAAATTAATCTGAAGTCCCAAGGGACTTCACTGCAATAAATTTTATTTATTAATTACCAAATTGCCCTTGTCTTTTTTAAAAGTATGTATTGACAACTGAAAGTGTAATCGTTAACAACTTAAGGTATAACGATTAACAACCATTGTGACAGATATTGGCAACTCATACATCATATTTTTGTGATGTTCTCAGAAAATATGTTGTCAATACCTACTGCGATAGTTGTTAATCGTTACACCTTAAGTTGTTAACGACTGCACTTTCAGTTGTCAATACATATTTAAAAAGAAGAAGATAAGAACAATTCAATAATTAAACAAATAGAATTTATTGCAATGAGGTCCTTGGGACTTGAAAATAATTTCATAATTTTAAGGGACTTTTTTATATTTAATTCTCTTGGGTGGATCTTATTATAATTCCCCCCCCCCTTTTTTTTGCCAGCTAAAGACTTTGCTCATTACATGTTCAAAACTTATTCAATGGACGGACGAAAATGCCTCTGGCTAAGATGGGTTCTGCTGGAATAAATGTCAACTCAATTATCATAATTTACAAACATCTCAATTTCATATCACCTATAAAAATTGGCTTGGAAAATTTATATCTCATCTTCCATGATTTAAAACAAAATTATTCAATATTTACAAGCAACATATTATGCACATCATTTTACTAAAAGAGTAGCTTGTAATTTAAGAAAAAATAATAAAATATTAAATAGCATATAGCAATAACAGGATTAAAATTCAATAATTCATATTACCTCCGATCCTTAATATAAGACCCCATTTGACTTTTATTTTAACCCTAAATATAAGACCCCAATCCACTTTGTCTATCATATTTATACATTTTATTCCAAAGTAGCCCTTCTAATAATAAGAATTCTAGTCAATACACTTGATTAGCAAGGATATTTTAGGAAAGACAACACCTATTTAGAACAAATAACTAACTCAACTTACTTCCTTAATCTCCTCAAATTAGTCAACTGGCTCTTATAATTAGGAGTAGTATATAGATTGATCAAGTCGCTTGTTTACCTTAATAAATAACTATTTAATTTCCTCGTACGTAATTATATTTGCGATCCACGACAACTAATAGTCCTCCTTTATTTTCCCTTACCTGTTACACTATTAATTTATTCCTATACAGTGAATTATGTTTACTCGTACTTAGTTCAACGAAAACAAAAATAAAAAGAAAAGAATGTTACGAGAGAAATTATAAAACTCTCGAAAATAAGAAAATTTGTTATTTTTGAAAGTTTTCTCTCGTAATAAAATTCTCCCCCTTTATTTTCCGCTCATGTTTCCCTCAATCTAAATAAAGCCTAAAGAAAAAAAATTATAACTTCACATTTATAACAATAGCATGACTTGGGACAAAACCTCTCAAGAAAATTTATGGATGACAATTAGTGCAACTTTATTTTATTAATCCATAGAGAGATAAACAGTGCAACAGATCAGATGTCGCACTATCACTTCATCGTCATCTTTATTAGATTATACAAACGGGAGAGTTTAGGAGCTCAAATTAAACCACCATGGATAGCTTAGAGGCATCAGAGCTTTCCTTAACCTTATCGAACTTTAAGACCAGAGGTTCATCAACTGTGACAGCCAAACGTTGGAAGTTGTTAATGTCAACGAGGACTCCGATGTTTCCACACTCTCCTCCAGTGTGACAGAAGACAAGCTTATAGTGTCCTTTGGTTTCATCAACAGACCAAATGGAGAAATAACCATCCATCACAGAACCATCGAACTCTTGAGCACTTCCAACCATCACGGGCTCCCTAATAGGATACGACCTCGTGACGAGCCAGTTTTTAGATTTGGTACAAACGTTGGGTGCGAACTGAGCGAATGATATGTTCAGAGGAAGCTTCTCTGAGATGTAAAGTATTTTGAACGGAGAAGATATGGTTGTTGACCATCTGCTACCACTGGATCGAATCACGGCGAGTGAGCAATTAGTACCTGATCCGTGCCTCACTGCGCCGGCGAAAATGCCACCTCCATTTATAGGTGACATGAAGTATTCGCCGCCGTTTCTCAATGGATCGCCGTCTGAGTCTAGCACTAGGCCGTTGCCGGCGGAGGTGGTGGTGGTGGTGAAGGCAAAGAGGAGGAAGAAGAGGAATATTGCAGGCAATGCTGAAGTCATCGTCTTCTGGGGGTATGTATCTATGGCTATGGAAGACTTGGTAGTTTTTGATTTGGTGGGTGTGATGAGTTTATGTGAAGGAGGAGCATCAATTTATAGAGCTAGCCATGAACAAGTGACCGCTCAAAGATGCTTAAAAATTATTTATGTTTTTGGGGGTCTGAGCCACGTGAAAAATCAGAAGGGGAAATTTTTTTTAAAAAAACTAGACAAGGATGCCGGCCGCCCCGTGAAAAGTATTTTTTTAAAATAAAAATTCTTCTCCCAGTATTATACATTTTATTTTGTATCATCTCGTGAACTGCTCGTTATATGATTAACCCATGTATCAACTATATATTTATACTAATTCAAGTCATAATCAAGGTTTGTTTCGCGTGCAAAATTTTATAGGGATAAGGATGCTCTTCCACAACTCTATTACGTAAGTATAGCGACAAATAATTTAAGAGAAAAGTTTATTCCAGTGCAATCTTCTGTATAACATTCATAGACTTCAATTTTAAAGCTAATTAATTAAATGGCCTCTGTAGCTGGATGGCCTTCTTATTACACTTTTTTTTTAATTTGCTTCGTTGTCTTCTTCTGATTTTCCAGTTTTATTGTGTTTCTAAGTTCTCTTTGATTTTGAATGAAATATACAGTACTATTCGGCTTTTAAAAAAAGAAAGAAAGAAATTTGTTTAGACACATGGGCGGCCATGGCCAAATAAGAAAGTCCCAAGTCTCCTCTCGGAGTTTGTTTGGCTCAATAAAAGAAAAAGAAAAGAAGAGATGTTAATGGAGGGAATGGAAGGTGAGGAGATAGGATGGGAGAAATTTTAATAGTACTTCATTTGGATTGATTAAAAGGAAGGGGAAGGGTGTAACTTTAAAAAAAAAAAGGGGGGGAAGGAACGGATTTTAATATTAACTTATTTGGTTTAGGAAGAGAGTTGAGGAAAAATATTTTTAAAAGGACAGCTTTATCCTTAGCTTGTTCTATTTAAGTTGTTTTTATATTCCAACTTTCATAATGTTTAATGAAATATAATAATAAATTACATTTAGTATGTAAAAATATTGTTCATAATCATACTTGCAGTATATATACCATAATAATTATAAATACTATAACTATAATATATATACACAATAACTAAAATTAATATAAAATTAATATACACATATAATATACACATGCGCGCACAAGTAATTTCAGTCAAAATTTGTTCCTTACATTTAGCCAGATAACGGTTAATTATATTCGTGATGATTTTTAGGATTTTTTTTTTTTTGGGGCACTTTGAGGCAAGAGAAGTCAGATTTCTTCAGACAGTTATAGATATATGCATATGGAAACAAAGGAGCTTGGATTACGATATTTGATCAACAACAATATTTAGGAAATTTTTTTAGGATAGTTTTTTTTAAAAATTTCAGATAATTTATTAGACAATATTTTTGCATAGAGTGTGCTTATGTGATTAATATCTTTTGAATTATATGATGTTTATCTTTGATGTATTGGATTTTGAATTTCATAAATATAACGTTTTTATCTTATAGTGTTCTCTTGCTGTCATTCTATGACTATGATGCATGTTACTACTTTCCGTCCTAATTATAAAAACTAGTTAACTAATTTGAAACGATTAAAAAAATAAACTAAGTTAGTTACTTATAATAAATAGGTGTTATATTTTTTAAAACATTTTTACTAATAAAATATATTGACTAGAATTACTATTATTAGAAGGACTACCATAGGAAAAAAAACATAAATATGAGAGACAAAATAGATTAGGATATTATATTTAGAACTAAAATAAAAATTAAATAAGGTCATATATTAAGAACGGAGGTAGTATAATAAATATTAAAAATAAAAAATAATTAAATCACTTTATTTGACTATTCTTTTTAAAAAGTGTCAAATAAGTAGACCCGGTTACTCACAAGAACTGCCAAGTAAGGGTATACATGACAGCTTTTGTGAATACCCGTACCTGACAATTCTTGTGAATAACCGTTAAGTAAGGATAGTCTTATTTAACGACTAAACCTTCAAGTATTTATATATAGCAAATATGACGTATCACTATTTGATAGTTCAGAACTGTTAAATTACATATAAATAAAAATAATAGTCAAATATTAAGATATCTGTTGTAGTGAATTACAATATGTATCTATATAAGGGGACATTATACCACTGTCTGTATAATTTATATAGTAGTACTGGTATAGAGAGTGGGGAAATACAATCATCAAGGGCCAACACCCTTCAAAACTAATTTTGATGCTCATCGCATAGTGTTTATTATCCTTGTAATGATATCTGTATCATTTAAATATAATTTTAGCAGTCCAAATTTTGGTGTTCAACTATCATCTTTAATCCAAAACACACGCCCAAAACCAAACCCTTAAAATCTTCCACTGCCGCACACCAACCAAACAATGAAGTCTGCTGCATTATCACCATTCTTGTCTTTCCTTCTCGTTGCCTCCACCGCCGCTGCAGCTAACACGGCGGAGCAACTGTACGACACAGACGGCGACCCCGTGAAAAATTCCCGGTGTATACTACGTAAACCCTATTTCTCATATTATTAAAGGTAGTGGGATTACATTTTTTCCCATTATCCTTGCAGAGTTTCATGCACAATTGCCGTGGTTGATGCTCCCTTCATTGGAGGACAACCGTTATTCATGTCATCTATTCTAAGAATACCTACTCCTCAGCACAAACCATGTCACCGACCCAACATGTGTGCCCATACGAGAAATTGGGTCGTCATTAGGCGGTCGTCGCTTCCCACCAGAAAGCCTGTGATGGTCGGTCTAGAAGTCGGCGATGCCATTGTTCGTGGTTCGTTCCGTATTAAGAGAGTTAGGTTTGTTTTAGAGACACGTTACTATATAAGCTTGTCTTCTGCGACGCAGAAAACGAGTGTGAAGATGCTGGGGCCTTCGTCGACGGTGAAAACCGACGTCGTCCGGTTGTCACTGATAAAGAGTCTCTAATTTTACGATTCGCAAGGGATGGAAGAGAAGCTCCGACTCCGATTTGTCTGTGGTGGTCTGAACTATGAACGTCCGAAGCTTAGAGATAATAATAATTAATAATACTAGCGTCGTAATAACGAAGCCTTCTATGACTTCTTTTGTTTCTAGCTGGGCGTCTGATGAACCTGAATCTATCTCTTCTATAATAAACAGCGATGTGTGTATACACACACATATGTATATACTCCTCCAATCCTAAAATATAAGATCTGTTTTACAGTACAAATTGCATTACAAAATAGGTTTTATGTGACATTCAAGTTGCATGAGATTCTTTTGCCCTCACATTCAATATACAAGGCCAACCACAAAGGGAGCCAAAGCTCACAGATTCTTGAAGAATGTTTCATACAATTTCTTTATAGGGTTTATAATGAGAAGAATATGATATGCCACTGCCACCTACCAGGCTACCACATGTAGCTAGTGCGTGACAGACTTTTAAATATACACACACCTATAGAAATATATTCTTCGAATGATATACTCTTCCAGTTCTAAATATAAGACCCATTTTATAGTGTAATTTATATTATAAAATGGGTCTTAGATTTCAGACCGAGTATTATTTTATAACATAAAGTGAACACTTTTAAATGACATATTAGTGATTCGTGTCAATTTAACATAAGAAAGAGCTCGTCGAGAGGTTGTTGTCCATTGGCAACACTTGGTGGGTTGGATTCATCACCGAGCTCAGTGTCCAAAAATAAGAATAATATAATCCATTACCCACATGCTTGAAGGACAATGATGAACCTCAACTAGCAACTTAATAATATTAAGTCTGGTTTGAAATGGCGATTAAAGTCTTGAAAACAGGTATTTAATCAGATTATGAAAAACGGTGTAAGATGTTATGAAAATTTTTATTTCGATTTGCATAAAAGTGTTTATAAATTCTTATATTAAGCAGAATTTTACATTAATGAAGCCTATTACTCCTTATTAACTAGAGGATTCGTTTCTCCATGGAGAGAATTAATTTGTGAGTCTTATAGTTTTATAAATTTTCAATGCTGCATTATGTTATTTGTGGGTTCAGATATATGCCCAATCTCCAAAAAATAAGCTTAAAATATGATCAGCATGGGCACTAATCGATGCTCCCCATGAAACACAGGCACATGCATATAATGATCACTAGCTGGGATAATTAAACACGAAAAGATTAATTTAATTTGGTTAATGAGTCACGTGATATGATAATAACTCCTTATAAATAACCCTCACTATCTGCTCACCCCTTCACGAGCAAAACCCTAACACAGAGAGAGAAAGAAGAGATGAGTTTGAGGAAGAAGGCGATGGGAAAGTAGGTGTGGTTCTGTTCTTGATGGTCTTCACTATAACTGTGGAGGCTCGCTTCGATCCGAAGACCTTGCTGGCTCAAGTGACGACGACGGAGGAGGAGAATGGCGGAGCAAACTACTCGTTGAAGTCGACCACCGCCGCCTGCTGCGACAGCTGCGTGTGCACCAAGTCAAGTCCACCTCAGTGCCAATGCGGTGACGTTGGACCGACTTGCCACTCAGCTTGCAAGAACTGTATCTGCACATACTCAATGCCTCCACACTGTGTCTCTGCTGATACCACCAACTTCTGCTATGATCCTTGCTCATCCTCCTCTTCTGCTAAACCCATACCTGCGCATTAATACGAAATATCTCGTACTAAGTACCTACGTACTACTTTAATTAGGCTTTAATTTGTTTCTATATATGTGCGTCAATGCTGTTATGTGAGCCCTTTGTAATCAAATAAAATATCTTTTGCCTTTTGCTTTCAGTTTGCTTAATTATTTTTGCATGCTAGTTAGTTCTTGTTGGCTGTTTATCCAGTGCTATGTGAATCAGGTAGCTAGAGGATCTATCAAACAAGTATTTCTAGCTGGCGATATTGTAGGATCCGTTTCCCACCCCTCGTGTGGCTTTTAGTTTCACCCGGTACTATAATGCATTGTGCGAGGGAGTTGCGTTGGTGTATCCTACCTACGTTCTCAGCTTTGAATAAATCACGGGGTTTAATTTGTGAAATTTATAGCATCTGATTTGGCAGGTTTCAACCATAAGTCTTATTTTAAAAATATTATTTAATTATAAATCTATATAAAAAAATGACGTGTGGTTGTGATTGACGAATTTAATGTAATAAATATAAACAACTTAATTGAAGTGATTTTCATTAGGAAACAAGACAGAAAGCCTTAATTGAAGTGATTTTCATTAGGAAACAAAACAGAAAGCCATTTGAAAAGAAGAAAAGAAATAAAAAAAACAAGAAAATAAATTGGCATATACGTACCTAATCACGTGTTTAATGTTTCGGACCAACTAGGGTTTTTTTTTTTTTGGTACATAATAGTTTATATGAGTTGGATGCTAGGGACTCACTAGGATTAGGATATACCTCCAGATTCAGACAGCACTTAGAGAGATATTTAGGATCTGTTTGGCTCAATAAGAGGAAGGAAATGGGAGGAATGTTAATGGAGGGAAGAGGAGGAGAGGAGATTGGAAGGATTTTAATATTACCTTATTTGAATTTATAAAAAGGGAGGAGAGGGGAGGAGTTTTAATGTTACCTTATTTGGTTCATGAAGGGAGGGGAAGAAAAATATTTTTACATGGACAATTTTACCCTTATTTTATTTAAGATTATTTTTTTTTCAAATTTTATAGAGTGTTTAATAAAATAGAATTGTAAATAACATTTAATATATTAAACAATACTTATACCGAAATTCTAATATACTCTAGAGCGTAAAGTATTATTGAAAAGAAGGCTGAAGTAATGTTCAACCACAACTGGTCTTGTATCCCATCTTTGAATGAAATATTTGGTCAAGCAAATAAGCTCATTAGACGTGGAACCTTGTTTTCATCCATTTTATCTTTATGGCTACAAAGCTCTGAGGATTTAAATTTTGACATATAAATAATTTGTGTTAAAATTTAAATCCTCAAAACTTTATTATCGAACGGTCCATTTTATCTCTTCAAATTTCACATTTACATGCAAAGGAGAGAGCAGTATTTAGAGACAAGAAGAAAAGGATTTAGAGTCATATCGGGATATTGAAAATAAATATGAGCATAATGGTTATAACATGACAAAATATTAAAAAATTTTGGAGGGAGGTTAAGGAGGGGAGGGAAAGAAAAATTTTAAAAAATTTCCATCCCCTCTTGAAATTTTTATGTTGCCAAATAAGAGGAAATGATTAAAATTCTTCCTCCTCTTTCTCCTCCCCTCCCCTCCAAATCCTTCATACTAAACACAGCCTTATAGATCTCTCGCCAACAAGGTCTTCATATCGACAGTGGAATTTGAACTCACCATCTTGTGAGTTATGAGTTGATTCTTTATCAACTTGACTAACTCTTATTAGTAACTACGCGCTTGTTGTTACTTCTAGGTCGTTTTATTGTTTCAGTTTCCATTAAAAAAAGTGGACCAAAAAAAAAATCACATGTTTACTGTTGTGATGAGGCCCTTCAAAATTGCAGATTGAATACAAAGTGGCCCTTCCGGCACGCGTTTCATTGAGGCCTTATATTCTAAAATTTGGTGGGCCTTGTAGAACCCATAAGGGGAACAAGTCTGGGAATTATTCATCGGGGGACCCGAATTTTTAATTTTTCATTCAAAAAATACATGGAAGTTTTTGTAATAATAACCGCAAGGAGATTGAGTCCAAAAAAAAAAAAAAACCGTAAGGAGATAGGGTGAATATTTTAATTATTATCCGTCACATATCACCACTAAAAACAGATTATTCCATTGCAAGCAACAGAAAATTCATTGTTATCTGTAAACGACACAATATTTTAATACGAATTAGAAGCATTACATGAAGCCTCTGGAACACATGGGAAAATTCCAGCACCCTCTTTTATTTACCTTCGAAAATGAATCCCAGCTCTTCACCGTCAACACCCAAAAAAAAAAAAAATCATAACTCTCAGTTTGTCCTGGAACTTTCTTCATCTCTCTACACTTTTCCTAAATGCTTCCATTCTCCTATTCATTCCACAAATGTATAGAATTCTCAGGAAACACATCACCTCTGTCCCTGTCATTCTTTCCATTTTCATATAAATCAGGTTCCCTCGCCTTTTTTCAGCTGCAAATCAACAACACGATTCCCAAGTGCTAGAGATCGCTGTTATATATCCTTCAATACTTCTTCTGAGCACCAGACCAGAATCCATAGAATATCAAATCCACGTAAGCTAACAAATGAAGCAACAGCCCCTTAACTTGTTTCCATTGATCCTGCTTTTTCTGGCTGCCTTTCCATTCAAAGCAAAAGGGTCTGTCCTGCCATTCATAGATCGTCCTGGAAGTCTTCTATCTGATCTCTGGTCAGATCCCTTCCCGGACCCATTTCGCGTGCTGGAGCAAATCCCGTTTGGGTTTGACAGAGATGAGACATCATCCATCGCTGTATCTCCAGCCAGAGTGGACTGGAAGGAGACACCAGAGAGACATGTGATAATGGTGGACGTGCCAGGGTTGAGGAAAGATGAGATAAAGATAGAAGTGGAGGAGAACAGAGTTTTGCGTGTGAGTGGAGAGAGGAAGAAGGAGGAGGAACAGAAAGGAGATCATTGGCACAGGGTGGAGAGGTCATTTGGCAAATTCTGGAGGCACTTCAAGTTGCCAGACAACGTGGATTTGGACTCTGTGAAGGCTAAGATGGAGAATGGTGTGCTTACTCTGACACTGGAAAAGTTGTCACCTGATAAGATTAAAGGTCCTAGGACCGTGAGCATTGCAGGAGAGGATGAGCAGCCTGCCAAACTTGAGAGTAGTGAGGCCAAGCAGGAGCTTTGAATCCTGAGCATGAGTGAATGATTGCTACTGATGTAGAGAAAGGCTTTCGAATTCTCTGTCAATAAAAGGGTTTCTGCTTGAGCAAGACTCCTTTTTCCGCCTTCTTTTCCTCTCTATGTATGGCTTACTTGATGTTTGGTGATGATGGGAATATGCAGCGTTGTACTGGCTTTACTGTAATCTCCTAGTGAATGTGGAGAAATTTTCTTAAATACGAATATCATGTCTTCTAGCCATTCAATTTCCTCTGTTACTTGAAGCACTTTCTCCAGTTGGGTAAAAGCAGCAGATAAGGGACGCCTTTTTATAATCTTTCTTCACCTTAGCATCTGAATATTGATCATGTTGATAAAATAATGACCTAGAGATATTATGATAACCAAACAACAACAACGAATACAAGTTCCATAGGTTCTAGGAATCTGCCCGAAGAGGAGATTAAGCTCAATAAAGTAGACAAACTTTTCCCTTCAGCCGACGGTGAAACTTTTGCACTGCGTTTAACAATGGGGGGAAAGAATGTTAAATTCTACTTGATATGGGGTACATGAAAAGAGTATCCAGATTCACAAACCTGAGCAACACAAGCTAATCTTCTAATCAAGTCTTTAACTCTACCATTGATCATGATTACCTCTAAGGTCTGAGTATATTTTGCACTTCACTTGCATAAAAAACCTGATCATAAAAAAAAAAAAAGAAGACTAGAATAACAATCCGTCTAGATTTTGGTATCGTGATTATGGGCTGGGCTACAAGATGCTGAATCTCGAGTCTTGTTACACTACGGAGGCATGTGACTCTCGAATAAATGAGGTATCTTAAGCTTGATCAGGAGATAAGATCATAATCCAGATTTGCGAACGTACGACCCTAATTTTAGTACTTCCCTTCGTGTTTGATCGATCTTCACAACTGTAAAAGAAACAACGCATTGAATTCTTTGGCTGTGGGTGTATTCCTATCCTATCTAATTTTTGTCCCATTCAACCAAAAAAAAGAACAAACATCACTACCGACCTTTCTGTTGCCTTCTGTAATTAGTTTCGAATTTTGATTCTCGAGTCACATTTCCTTTCATACCACCATTGCAGGTGCAACATCAGTAATGTCCCCACTTTTCTCTCTTCACTTCTCTAGTTCTTCACATACAGTCAAAGATCTCAATAACTCGTTTGAAAGCATCAAGGTTGACTTTTTCGAAGTCCAATCTCCTTTCTTATTCTTGATCACCATCAGGCTGAACCATTAAAAGAGGCAGACATGATGTTGATACTTCCTTCTCTCCTTTGTTTACCTATTTCAAATCTGGCAAGGTCGATTTGTGAAGCATGTGGTTGTTAAGTAAGAATTATAGATCAACCATGACTTCGTTTCTAAAACCCCGCAGACTTTCCAAAATACTGTATATTTCTTCTGTTTTTGGATTTGATTTATCAAGGGAGTAGAACTGAGAAACTTGGTCATCAACCTCAATCCAGCTACAGCCTGGGATTTTGAAAGAATTTCGCTCCTTCAACGTTCTCCATACGTTGCGAGCTTCATCCCACTTTCCCAACTCCCCATATAAATTAGCCAACACTGCGCCATAACCTCCATTGTTTGGATCAATTTCAATTAATTTTTTGGCTGCTAATTCTGCCAAATCTGTACGGCCATGAATTTTGCATCCATTAAGCAAAGAACCCCAAATGACCTCATCAGGTTCCATGCCCATGCCCCTCACAACTTCCATTGCCGCATCAAATCTGCCTGCTCGGCCAAGAAGGTCTATCAAGCACCCATAGTGCTCAATCTGAGGCTCTATCCTGAATTTCTGAACCATCATCTCAAAATAGCAGTAACCTTTTTCCACTAATCCTCCATGAGTACAGGCATTTAGCAAACCAATGAAGGTGACCTCATCAGGCCTTACCCCCTCACCGCACTCCATCATTTGCTCAAAAATGGCAATTGCGCTATCACTTTGCCCGTGAAGCGCAAAAGAATTAATCATTGAATTCCATGATGTTAGGCCTTTTTCCGGATTCATCTCAAAAACCTTTCTTGCCTGTTCAAGGTTTCCACATTTCCCATACATATCCACAAGAGCATTTGATGTAAACGAGTCAAGAACAAACCCATTTTTATATAGGTAACCATGTATCCATTTTCCAAGCTGAAGCATCCCAGTGTGGCCACATGCTGAAAGTGCACAGACAACTGTAACTTGGTTTGGCTTCACATGTTGAAATTGTAACTCCTTCTCCATAGCCAGATTAACCATTTTCCTAAACAATCGAATTGCCTCAGAGAAAAACCCATTCTGAGTGCATCCTGCAATGATAGCATTCCAAGAGGGGACGTCTCTCTCAGGCATTTCACCGAACAACTTCATAGCATTCTCAATATCCCCCATCCTCGCATACCCACAAACCATGGCGGTCCAAGACACAACATTTCTCTCACACATTTCATCGAAAACCTTCCTAGCTTTCCCCACATTGCCCGAAATCCTCGAGTAAGAATCCACAAGAGAAGTTTGCACAACGGGGTACCGCTCATAACCTGATTTCAAAACCTGGGCATGAACCAAGCCGGTGCCATTCAATCCCAAAACCTCAGGGCACGACTTCAAAACGTGAGGGTAGATAAACTGGCTGGGTTTGGGATTTCGTCGGCGAACCATGTCGCGGAACAACGTGAAGGCAGAGACGTAATCAGGTTGAGAAGCATAGGCGGTGATCATGGCTGTGTACAGATAAGCGTTGGGTGGTTTGAGGTGATTGAAGATAAGGCGAGCGTAATGGAGATTGGAAAGAGAGAGAGTACAGAAACGGACGAGCTTAAAAGCGTAGAACTGAGTCTGGGCATGGCCAGCGACGGTGAGGTAGCCTTGGAGCTGCTTGAGATGACCAAGATGGTTGCTTTTTGCAAGGAGTGACAAGACATGCTCATTCAGATTCATATGATCATGCATCATCGTTCAGTACTCAGTAGCCAGTGAGAGTGATACACACAGAAATCGCATATGGTGATCACGTTAAGGAACATGCGATACTACGAAAACAGGACACCAACTGCAAAACTGATCATACGTTGTAGGATGAAGATGAAAAGGACAGTGAGGGGAGTAGGTGGGATCGGTAATTAGTTGGTCCCAACAGACTCGTTAGGACGAAGCAAGTGTTGAGGTTCTGGGCCTGGTTTACAAATTTTTATTTGCTCCGGAATCTTCGTCATTTTTTAGAGAGAATTACAGTGAGATCCAAAAAAAATATATTACAAAATAAGTCTTAAAAGTTATCATTTTCTATTTTAGAACTTGTTACTCCCTCCGTTCTTTATTATAAGAGACAAATAACCAAATTACGTTAATAAAAAAAACAGTTAAAATTAGTTGAGGACAATTAATGTGTAAAAAGTATAATGTTTTTTCCAACAATACCCCCATTAATAAGGAGAGAGTATGAGAGAAACAATTAAATTATTAAAAGAAAGAGAAGTGGGAGGGAGAGAGAGTATGAGTTGAAGACAAAATAAATAAGAGTAAAATAGAAAATCAATACAAAAAAATAGAGACAACTTTTAAGTGTCTCTTATATATAGGAACATACCATAAGCATCAAATGTCTCTTATAATAAGGAACGGAGGGAGTATTATAGATTGCTCAGGTTGTTATTAGACCTCTTAGTAATTATTTCTCTTGCATGGAACTTGATTGTAATTCTCTTTTTTTTTTTTATTCCACATGATTTGGATCGCAATAAAAAAATAAGGAAAAAATTGAGAATTTTTGTTATTAAAAATTTTATTTGTAAGAAGAATTTAAATTAGAATACCAATATTTAATGTGTGCTTGATAATTTTTTATGTATAAAAATTTATCAAATTTCTTATTAAATAAAATTTTTAATGGCAACTTTGTTCTAATTTTTCTATTAATGTCATAAGGGTGTGTTATATGAGAAATTAATAAAGATAATTTTTAAATGATTAATTTTCTTATGAATTAATTGTTAGTTGACGTTGGCAAAAAAAATTTTTAGTTGACTCGGGAGGAGTATTACTTTTTTTTCCTGCCAACTGCATATTACGTTTTAAATTAATAATCAATAACCAAAATTTACCTAAAATGATTTTTTGGCCAACTGTTTTTTTTTCTTGCCACCTTTTTTACCAACCACCTAAATGATTTGTCTCATTATCCCTTGTATTATTAGATGATTCCATGGTAGTTGAGCTTGCCATTACATTTTTCATTCATGTAAAAACTAAAAATTGCATATGAAAAAAAATGGTACTCCTCTGGTCCTTAATATAAGACCCAATTATTGAGTTGGTTTTTGTCTTAAATATAAGAGTTATTTTTCATATTTATTAGTTTTCTCTAAATTACCCTTATAGATACCTCTTAAACCATAATCAAGTAGAAAAGGAAGATGAGATATTAAGAAAGATGATTATAGTATTTTAGAAAAAACATATCAAATTTCTTATAATTAACTAACTTACCTAATTTTCTTAATCTAATCAAATTAGTTAAATGGGTCTTATATTAAGGACACGAGGAGTATACAGATACGGTTAAACTGTCAAGATGAGAAAGTGCCCGTACGCTGCATAACCGCATTCGAAGGATGAGTTACTAACCCACGATGTCTTGGTTTAGCGGTAGTGTGCTTGCGTGAGTTTGTCAGTTTCCTTTTCCTAGTTTCTTCTACGAGAAAATCTCACTTTATCTTTGTTGCTTAATCCTCTCCCACCCAAGTTTTCCTCTGCTTTCTCTCGTTTTTTTTATTCTATCCAATCCTAAAATTCAGATTCAGAATATAAATAATAACATCGCTACTCTTGAATCACGCATACAGATCGATAAAGATATTCTCTTTTCACTTGTTACCTTGTCATTTATTCATTGGGTCAATCCAGTCGGATCTCAATTCTCATCAGACGAGACACTAGTGTAGAGAGCTCAATTCCTGTGTCATTCATCGCCTCTCGTTGTTTGCTTATTGTGGAATTTACTACTTCTCTGTCTTTTCGGGTGAATTCTCTATGTCTCGGATTTTCTCTAGATGGAAGAACGTGAAAGAGATGGCGATGATTTCTTCTGCAGAGACTCAGTTCGCTGTTTCTGCAAGAAGTGGTCATAAATGGACGAGCTTCAATTTTCGACTCAATCAGGTTTGCCCAATCTCGACTCACTTAAACTATTTTCCCATCGCCACCCCTAGACGACGGGAATCCTTCATCAACGTTCAGGAGCGGTACAAGTGGGATCACGGTGGCTCCGGCGATACTCGCCATCGGAATTCCCAGGCCCGAAAGATTCGAGCCGATGCTAATTGCCCACGGTGCGCCAGGAACATGGATGTATTTTTCTCCAATCGCCATTTTCCCAGTTCTACTTCTGATTCCAATTTGATTCCTTCGGTTCCTCTTCATGAAGAAGGAGGTTATCAAACTATGAATCTCTGCCCCAATTGTAAAACAGCTTATTTCTTCCGCCCGCCCTTTGAAACTGCTCCTATCCAAGGGACATTTGTGGAGATTGGTCGGGTCTTAGATAATAAAGTTAATAATACTAGTAGTAAATTGCAGAAGAGGATATCCAATGGCAAAGTCAAAGATGACAGAGAAACTAATAATAGCCATGGCAGTAACGGTTTGGCAGAAGATTATGGCCATAGAAGTAACAGCAGTAATGGGCTTAGAGCGACATTCTGGCATACCTTACGATCCTATAGTGATGGAGATGGTGGAGAACCGCCAGAAACTTGGTCTCCCCCACCTGGTTCTTCTAATGGGAATGGGATTGCTGTGCATACTCCTCCAGGTCCGCCTTTTGCACCTGGTGTTAATGTTGTTCGGGCTTCAGGACCACGGGAGGGTGGTTCAAGTGGTGGAGGTGGCGGTAATGGCGAAAAGACAACATGGGAGGGTCCAATTTGGGTAAGGATTTACCCACACCAAAGGAGATCTGCAAGGGTCTCGATAAGTTTGTTATTGGCCAGGACAGAGCCAAAAAGGTATCCTATAATTCAAATTCACTATCAAATTTAGTCCAACTTCAAGTTGATGCTTATTAGTTCAGTATGTTAATGATTTTTGTATACCTTTTTATTTAGAAGATGCGATAATGGATCATTTTGGTCCTGTAGTGTTATATTCGATGTCCTTTTAAATGTTTTGAGTTACGAACTTTGAGAATGATCTTATGGATGATTTATGTTTATGTTGAAGGTGCTTTCTGTAGCTGTGTATAATCACTATAAAAGAATACACCATGCCTCGTTACAGAAAGG
>NW_021637912.1:0-26789 GCF_004799145.2 Neltuma alba | reverse complement strand
AAAAACCCTCATCATAAAGCTTGAAACAAACTTATCAGTTCAAAACAAATAAGACATTTTTATGCCAATATATGTTCTTTTCAAACTTACACTGCCCATCAATCATAACATCCTGTATGATGATTTCTACAATATCCTGTAGGACATTGACTATCTGTGGCTTCAATCCCTCAATTTTGTCATCATCAGATGTTAATAGAGTTAAAAATTTATCCAACTTCTCACTAAGCGAAGGCAAGCCACTCATCTTGAAATCCTTGACAAATGTGCCTTCTGTATGCTCTTTTTTACTCGATCGCAAATTTGCTCTACCACCCTGTTTCACACATGAAGAGGTCAGACCGTCATAGGATCTCTGCGCAGAGAAATGAACACGTGTTTGTCTTTTTTTTCCTCCCTTCTGGAATTTTTTTTTTTTGGGAGGGGGTGGGGGTTGTGACGTTTGTGCAAACTATTCTTCCTTACATCCTGTCTTCCTCATCAGCAGAAGGTTTTGTATGATTTCCTTGAGCGTCTCATAACATTCAACAACTGCTGAATACATGTACTCATCATTCCTAATTTTCCTGAACAAATCCTCATCCTCCTTCCCCTTAAAATCTTTTGCCATGTCTACTGCTATAGGAATCTGTCATATATGGAAGAAAGTTCAGAAATATAGGATAGAAAGCCCAATAGATTTTAGTTCTAACAGCAACTCTCATTCAAACCACATACCTTACTAGCAAGCAAGAAAGGAGGCCACTGAATGACAGAAATATCACTTGAACGGTAGGGAACAAGCAGAAGATCCCTATCTCTGGGCAATTAAAAGTCAAAATATATCAGAAGCTTGAAATCCTCACATTTTATGCAAGACGTAGGGAGCAAGCAGCATTTGTACCTATTGCTGATGAGGTCTTCCTCTCTCATAGTATTAATGAACTCATTCCAAACCTGAGAGAAGTATGCAATATTTCTGCGTTCAGCTTGGTCCTGCCAAACAGATTGTTTGCTTTAGCCATGGACATTTTAGGTATTCAATCAAAACCAGCAAGAATTTATGAAATGTCAAACATAAATGTAGTACAGTGTCCTCTGTTTCAATGTCTTTGTTTCTTTCAGTCAAAAAGCAACGACTAAAAGCATATGGTACAGCTTCAAATCTGGAGCGCAGCATCCCAAGTGTCCTTATCTAAAGATGCAAAATATGACTAGGAGATTAGTCCACAAAAATCCATTTTATCATTAGAGAATAGAACTTTATTCCCACCTATTATTAGGAGAAAATACCAATTTTTATATGTTGGAGACCTAGCTTGTTCTTAAATATTGCAAGAATTTTTTCTTTCTTGACAAAAAAAATTAGAAAGAGGATTACAGAGTCAAATACTACAATAAATATGCCACTCACCTCACCCAAATGGCTGAAGGCTCCAATAATCCCACCAAATATAGTTGAATAAATGGAATACCATATTTGAGTATCCATAAAATATACCTATATATCAATAAAACATATATTAATTAAACAAGAGAACTTCAGCGATCCGTAATTTAATTTTTTCTCAACTCACCAGGATAATGGGAGCCCATATTGCAATGACAATACACAAATTGTGAGTTTCTGCAACATTTGAAAAATGTGAGTTGATGCTAGCTAAATCCACAGAATATAGAGGTCAGATAAACATTTAAGAATAGATTGCTACCATTGTCTGGAAAGAATTCGTGCCACTGGTAGTTATCAATTGGCATCCCCATGATTAACTTTGTTGGCTCAACAAGGGGATATATCTGGGAAAACCAGTTCATTAGTTCTGAGCAAGTAAAATCTACAGAAAATTTCATATGTCTGGAAAAGGCATTTAGTCAACTACAATTACAATTTGATGTGACATTACATACGATGAAAAATATATTCCTGACATTTATATTTACTTACCGAAGCTCTGGATTTTACCATCAAGCATGTAACAGTGAAGAAAAAGTGTTAGCCAAAGGAACTATGCAGGATAGGGCATTTTGGTTCCAAGGGACACGGTAGCAACTTTCAGGTGATGTGGGCGTAATCTAGAAAGGTGTGTTTTAGCGAGGGGCTATAGGCAGAAAGGTCTTAAGATGCCAATTTAAAAAGAAAGTGTTCATGAAATTGAGAGAAAAAGGGAGAAAAACAATGGATACCAAGGCATTCTTACTCCTAAATTTACCATTTTTATTATCCACAAAATCTACTTGTCACTTCCATTCTATTCCAGTCCGTGCTTTCAAGTCTTTCTCTCACACTCTTATGTGTGTAATAAATAGTATAGACAAATATACAGAATAATTAATTTGTTAGTTATTCTTTATTAATTGTGAGATCATAAAGGGCATGTTCTGAATGCTTTCATTTCCCCTGAATTTATTATTTTATAAAATTTTTTCCCATATGAGCATATTAAAAAGGTCAATTAAACTGAGCAGACACATAAATGTCCTCTCATAGGAGTGGATATTTTCACTCTCATTTCAACAGCACTTACTAAATCATTGACCAGAACTATAAGTGTAGATGTTCATACTGTTACTCCCACAGTTGAGCTTCAGAACTCTGGGAAGTACCATAATAAAAAATCTATTCAATGATAGAATTAGCACCTCCACATAGTAGCTGAATGCTAGCTTGCTAATCAGCAGCATGATCCAAAACAGAGTATACCTGCCATATTAAAGGAGTGTCAAGGCAATAGCAAAAGGGAAACTGGTTATAGAAGCTGCGTGTATGTGCCAGAGATCCAATAATCCATGCTAATAGTTGGTTCAAATGAAAAATTTCCAGGACTTCTTTTTCCACGATTAACGGGAAGTGAATTAAAGAAAGACATAATTAAAGGTTTGGAAGTATCAATCTGTACTTCTCTCTCTCTCTTTTTTTTTTTTTTTTTTTAATAATAGTAGATGATAACATGTAGAAAAGGGCAAAAATGGAAAATAGAAATTGAACTTTCACTTACTTCAGTAGTGATAACATGTTCTCATGCATACCCCTTCCAATATACAATTTGGGCTGCAGTATGATCAATATAAGTCAAATAACATTCAGATTAAATTTCAACACAAAAGAGATGGAGGGAAAAAAAGGAATGAAAGCATCTAGAAACGGGTTCGTCTAGTAAATGCTCGTTCACCTGAGCCCACCACATGAAAAGAGTGATAATTCGCATATTGGAGCGCTCCAGCTTTCTTCTCAAAGGTGGAATGAAAAATAGTATTGTAGCCACTACATTTGGCAATAAAAATATTGCAACGAGATAAAAGTAAAGTGACTGGTTCCCCCAGTCCCCAGCCCAACTGGTGAAGAATTGTATGAGCCATGACGGATTCTGAATAGAATTAGAATAACTGACTGGCAACACTACAACCCAGACAGCTGCTACCACAAATTTCAGAAAATACCGTAGCAGTTGGGTAAATTTCATATTCTTCCAGGCATTCCAAGTGAGAATGATATCCAAGGTGACTGCACATAGAAGATAAGAGAAAAATGGGTTAAGAAATGATTAAATTGAAACTAATACTCCAGTTAAACTAATGAAACTGTAAGAAAATTATGGACGGCCATGGTACAGTATAATAGTACCAACTACCTAGGTCCAGACCCATATAAAAATACATTAGACCCAGACTCTGGCGAGTAACAAATTGAAGATTTTCCCCCATCCCTATTAAATTTCAAAATCAATCTACCTGAGCCAATTAGTTTTTCGAATGTTGAGACTTGTTCACACAAAATATACTCATAGAATCAAACAAAATTAAGAAGCTCCAACAACTATCAGTATAATTCAAAATAACACCAACCAGCAATAAATTCATTTTAAAAAACCTAACTTATTGATGAGAAAAGAGAACAACTTCCAAATGTTCAATTAATTACCTGCCAATTTTTTATACTTATTAATTTTTAAATTTGACAAGAAGTATATTATATATAGATAATTCACACTAAAAAACAATACAGATAAGGGGCAAGGTGGACATTAGATTCCCAGATCTCAAACTAAAAATTGTTTAAGAAAATGCTCAGACCCAAAACCCGTTCATTAAGACCAATCTCTAAACCTGAACGGTTAGAATTTTGTGGGAAACCATATGGTATGGGAACCTAGACCTATTCATGATGCTCTGGCCTTTATGTTTTTTGGCCAAGAAACTCCACCCCCCAAAAGGGTAGGCCAGTAGCATTTTTTGACCCCTCTTGGTACAGAGTTTCCAAGAAAAAGAATGGCATTCAATACTCAAGATTGTATCAGATTAACATTCAATAATGTCATCAAAAGACAAGCTAAGTTACCTTGAATAAAATTGAGAAAAGCAAATGTAATGAAAATGCTCATAGCACTATTTTGCACATCATCATCAAAAATCAAACCAAGAGGTCCCGCAGAACTCCATGCAACAATAATCATAACCTGCAATCCAATGATATAATAAAAATAAAACTCATGAAGTTGTAAAACTATATGATAAGCCCAAGATTAAGCTTTACCTGTAAGGCCAATATAAAGAATATCCACATTCGATCAAAACTTCTATAGAGGTGCCAAAATGTACGTACTTCCACAAAATTTGTCTTGGGCTTCTTCTTTCCTGATCCTGAGCCAGCTTGGTTAGGACCCTATCATAGCAAAGTTCACTTCAATAGAGATCTTGAAAGAGATAAGAATGTGTCATGTCACGTTATACATATTAGGAACAATTATGTTTGATGACAGAACTCTCTTAAAAGCTCTGAATAGGTAAGCAAAACTTCTCAAGTAGGCTAAATAAATACATCTAGAGGACCTCTAAACAAAGGAAATGTTTTCTTTCTAATAAATGTGTCAAGGACTACCAAAAGAAGCACAAGTGATTGAAAATGCAAAGTTTTGGATTAAGAAATTATATTCATTAGCCCCCAAGACAGCCAAACAGAAAAAAATAGATACAATTGCTCAAAAGAATTCTCTGATCCCTCTGATATCTGATAGAGATAAATGGAACTCGGGCATTGATTGAACTCCCCTAGGCAAACCATTGGGTTGTAAATGTGTTTTAGAGAGAGGAGGGAAAAGAGATGCTGGTGAAAAAACCCAAGAAGATAAAATGGAAATTTAAACCTGCTACGAAGCAGACTAGTCTCTCTGCTTACCTAAGAGAGACACTCCCTTAAAAAACATTAAACTAAACAAGGAGAAGTCAAAAGCATTATCTTGCAACATAGTGCATCTAATGACATGGAGATAACCTTGAAAATATGAACATTCTGCTCCAACAAAATATTATAAATCATAATGAAAATTCTGGATTGCCTCAAAATTCTACCCTCTTTTGTTCATCAAAAAACTTTGAACCAAATAAGGAGAAACGACTCAGTCCATCAGATGTAGACACACCCAACTCCTATTTGAAAAAAATCTCATAGTAGGAAAATAAATGAGGAAATGACAAACGGATGCACAAATACTATACCTTCAGCATCTAGATTTTGTCAGAGGAAGACAAGTTTCCCAAGTAGAAAAATAGATGAGGAAATGACAAACTGATGTACAAATACTATACCTTCAGATCTAGATTCTGTTTGAGATCAGTGAGGCATTGATTTTAAGGTCTTTGGCCTCTTGGCAGTTTTTATACGTCTGTTATTTGTTTGTTTTCCAGATTTATAGAAAGTATTAATATTAATTAGCGATATTATTTCTGATTAACTTCCTAGATTTTCTTCTTTCTTGTGTGGAGTTGAGCTGCATTGAGAGCATTTGTACAGCATCATGTCTGAAATTTATCTTCTAAAATTTTTCAGATTCCAGACTCTCAGATTCTTAGTTGGGAACAGACAATGTTAAGGAGTGGCAATAGAGTTTCAATTGATTGAAATCTCTCTCAGTAAGATTCCTGTTAAAAAGTTAAAATTTCAAGAATGCAAATTCCCGTGAAATGAACAGAAGTTTTGAACCAGGACCGGTATGCTTGAAAAATTGGGAAGCCTGAGAGAAAGGGATAATAGAAGGCACAATACGGTTGACTCCTGGAAAAATTTCCTCCCAGTGAATCCTTAATTTCAAAACTAATCGTATATACCTGTAATCCCAGTTAATTAATTAGTAACCCGGAAGGAAAAAAAAATACTTCAACTTTATATTTTCCATTTTCCTTTTTTATAATTTCATTAAGTTCATCAGCATATTGCTATAGAAAAACTATGCTATAAAAAGATCAACAAACGAAAGTGCAGACAATGATAACTTGTTTGCCTGCATATTGAGGTAAGCACATACATATGGTATTTAATCCATGTGAAAAGAAATGCTTAATCATGGGGAAGAAAACAGTAGCATGCTCTGACCACATGAGGGCACACCAAATAACCATTTGGACAGACATGATATTGATGGAGACCAAGGGGGCAAGAGATGCATCAAACCCACATCCGGACCTATAGGATGTTTTCAAAAGATACTTAGGTGGATTAGTTTTCCCACCTCAATAGTTAGCCTTTCTGGAAGAGTTTCCCACCCCACTTGAGTGCCCATCAGATATCAATGTTCATTCTTCAGATTTGTAAGATTAGAATTTGGTACATGAAAAATCACACATAAATATAGAAGGAAACAAGAAAGAAACCTCATTTGCTCGGTGCTTATCATCTGAATGCCTAAAAAAGTCTGCCGTGGGGTCCATCGGCCATCCTAGCTTAAAACATCTGTCAGACCTAGAAAAGGAATGAATTCAATTCTGTCAATTAAATGGACAAGCCCAAGAAAGATTTCAAAATTCTTCTCATCATTCCAATATTTAATAGTCATTAGTTCAAGAAGAGACAATGTCTACCAAAAGTATTCATTCAGATCATCATAATTTCTCCACATAGTATGGCTTGCCTTCCCTTGGTTATTTCTCTTTGATTCCTATACGCCAAAAACAGAAAAATGTTTTGGGCACATATATTCATGAAAAAAGACATAGAAAAATTACTTGAGCTATTTCCATATGAAAATTACCTTATGTAAAACTTCATAAATGGAGTGATGACTTCTCTAAGAAAACATTCTTCATCAGGTGCTGCTGTTGGTATGTGTCCCCGCTCACAGGATGAACATTGCTATACAAAATCCCATAGACATCATTGCACATCTTTGGAAATGAAAGTAGAAAAGGGTTATTGTCAGTAATGAAGATCCACAATGTATATAGTATCTAATTTTGGTAATTAACCCTTCCCATATTAAATATTTAGAAGGGATGAGGGAATGAGGAGGAACTATTTCCCCTCATCCTTCCCTTGAATCCAAATTGAGGGATGGTGAATGCGAAAAATTTGCTCAAATTATAATAGGTAAAAAGACAATAGAAGCCGAGAAGGTAGGACAATAAAGAAAGAATCAAAGATCCAATTACACTAACTGTCATAACTCCCTCTTCTGATTACACAACAAGAGTCCGGTTGTGAAGAATTCTAACAAACTAGCATCCTCAATTATAAGTTGCTATTAACAGAACAAATTCAATGATTAACAATATACACTTAACATATCATAAGAGCTTGCCCACTTCGCTATTAACTATTTCATCGTCCAGCTTAAATGCAAAATGATTTTAAAAGAGGATAGACTCACAATACAAGAATGAATTGTAAGCCACTAAGATCAGACAAAACTTACATTGTGGAAAATGTAGCAAATACATTCAGGCATGAAGCGAATATTTGAAGCTTCACCCCATATAAGAAGGTAAAGTGCTATGTAAATCAGCTCTAGCTGTTGTTTGCTGCGATCTTCTGGAAACCTGTGAGGTATTTTAAAAAGAAAATTTCACCCACCAAAACGAATTAAAATGCTCCCGATAAGATAATATTATATGAAAATTCATTAAAGAAAACCTATTTGGCCTTCCGTTATTATCTTAAAGTGAAAAATTCACTCACCTAAGATTGGGTTTACAACGCACATAATTACACCATGAATTATAATTCTTGAAAATTTTAAACAACAACCGGTCTACGGTGTCTTCTTTGAGCTGCAATAAGCTTCATATCGTTATCAATATGATCAAGTAAAAGTACAACATAAAGTAGCTGAGGCAGCATGGGTTTGCAAGAAATAATAGTTCACCTCATGAGATGCAGCATTCTTATTTCTAATATCAATATTGGCAAGCAACAGGATAAGATGCTCCCTCTGATTTGCCACATTTCCTTTCTTTGGACCACAAAAATACCAGAGGAGATTTAATCAGATCATTCAAAAGAAATTCATGCGGCAAAAATGTCTGGAAGCATACTGAGTTGACAAACGAACATAAAAATGGTCAGAATAGACTAAGTTATTCAGATGGAGTCGAACTAAAACTCCCGGAAACATACAACAAACAAAAACAATAAATTGATGCTGCAATGCATGACCTGAACATCCAGAAATCTCAGTCATAACCACAGTGAAGAAAAGTAGTTTAACAGTGGTTGTTGTGTTGATTTCCAATGCCTTTGTAATGATGATGGAGAGTTTATTATGCTTTTATGGATTCCAGTGTTGTTATTGGAACTTGAGCAATAATAATTTCAGTGCGATTGATTTTGTTTCTTGATTCCTTCCTGCGCTGAATGATTTTCAAACTCTAAAGACAAATGGCCTTCAGGAAACTTCTATTCAGCCTTTTTCCTTCCTATCAGCTTTCTTTTTCTCAAAAAAAAAAAAAAAAACCGATAATTCAAGTTTTGGATATTTAGGTAACCTAGAATCTAACCAGTTGTCATGATTTGGAGCGAGCAAGTACATCCCATGCACATTACTCAGCTTGTAATAGCCCGATTTTCAAACTCCAGTATAGTTTTGTAAAAATAACTTCATTATAATTGAAAATGTTCATAGGAAACAGTATGCGCAAAACAGTAGAGACTACAGTTAACAAATGATTATGAAAGTTAAGCAGGGTTTTAGTCATCTGAGAGCTTAGATGCTCACGACGCAAGAAAGGCGAACAACTTGTCACCTAATTGGTGAAGCTATCGAGAAGTCACTAATCTACTGGACAAGCTAGTGGCAAGCTACCACCAACTTGGAAAGACGCTTACTTCTTTCATCTAAATGAAAGCAGCAAGCCTGGATCCAGTTTAATTTCAAGAGTATTTAAGGAAAAGCAAAGAAAATGAATGAATTCTTTCAGGAAAAAAATGTTTATTTAAATTGAAGTAAGGGAGTTTGAGTACAGTTCGGACTAGAAAGAAGTAACATACTAAAATTCATTTGCTCCCATTTCCTAGAAAAAAAATAATTCGAAACTAATATAGTTATAATATTAAGTGCTCCCCTGTTGATTAACCATATTGCAACATTGTTTCTTTCTAAAATACAGGAATTAATAATTTATTCCTCTCTTGGTCTTTCTGATCCTCGTTAGCCATCTTTCTGGCGTTTAAGAGTTTCTAGTAAAATCAGATAACTTTACCGGCCACAGAAATACCTGATAAGAAGTCTACATTCCAAGCAGTTTACCTAAAATCTTAATCGTTACAGGTTGAATTAATAATTCCTCCTCGTTTGTATTTTTTAATTTCATGTGTTTGACCTGCGCCATCTTTCATGCCCAGCATTACTAGTTCAGAGGACCAAGTCCAAACTCTCTTCTATCAAAGTAATCAGCACAACTTTCAATATCATGATTTTTTCAATGGACGGCAGGGAGTATTACCTGAAAACCAAAAATAGAGGAGAGCCAATCAAGTATGTCATTTACTTGTATGACCCTCTCCATAGGCATTAAAGAACCATCATTGGAGACAGCAACTCTTGAATGAATTATGGGCATTGGAAGATTATCCACCTTACGTAGAGCGTTAAGTGCTGCCTTGATCTATAATTTTGAAATAGAAAAGAAAAACACATCAAAAGTGAAATTTCAGGAAGCATACGCCCTTGGCAGAAGCAAAATGGCCATTGCATGCATTTCCAGACATACAAACCTCAGGAACTTCCATGATTGCTGGTTTAACACCGACAGCATACAATGGAAGAATGTTATAATGTTCGTATTGCCCCCTTTTATTCTCAACATCCATTGCATACATCTTTGTCTGTTGATAAAAGAACATCGTCATGTCCAGTTCTGTCTGTCTAAGAAGTATTCGACATAATTGAGTTAGTAAAACCAAATATGCAAATCAAACCTTCTCATCAATGTCGCCTTCACGCACCATAGCAGTCACCACATCATACAGTACAGTTGCAATCTGAATAATTTTAGCCATCTCCTCCCTTCAACAGCCACATTAAAGAGTGAGACCAGGAAAATGATGTAAGCCATAAAACTTTTAAGCATAGAAGTTTGAATCCAAAGTTATGTTGACAGAACTTAGGGGCCTTGGTTCATCCTTTCTCCTCTTTCTAATTTATTCTATTATTCAACCAAAAAACAATGATTTTCTCAAGAAGAGCTTGACTACAAGAAAAACACTCAAAGATAATGAAGAAGTGATTTAGACTCTTGCATAATAACAAAATTCTAACCTACAGTATTACTACTTCGCTTGTAAGACTTATCCTTGAACAATCAGTAAGTTTTTTAACACTCCCTCAAGCTGAATATTATTCAAATTTCTTTTTTCTTTTCAAATTGAAAGATTATTCAAATTTGAGCTTGTGGCAAATCAACAATATTTAAAAAAACAAAAACTATAAAATACAGATAAGCCAAAGAAGCAAAACTTGTAACTTGGGCAGCTCCACTGATGCAACAAGCTTCATGAAGATCAAACAGCAACACACCAACAACTTGAATAACAATTTGCAGTCAAACAAAAACCACCACATGGCTCCATCAAACAATGATGAGCTTAACAAACGAGCAACAATTTTCAATCAAAAAACACAAACTTCAACTAAGAAGGATGTTGCCTTCTGTTTTTGCATTTGAGCAACCAGTCCCTAGTCCCCTGAAAAACAATGCCTATGGAAAAACAGCCACCACACAATTGAAGGTCTAAAAGCTCCAAAACAGGACCAACAGCAAAGGCCCAAAGACAGTCATATGTTCCAGCAATATAGAGAGCAAAGAGGAAACGGCAAAACCCCAGGACAAGATGTTCAAGCCAGAAGTGAGAAGATAGCAAAACAACCACCAGCGTTCCCATGAGTTAACAGATGGACAGCAAGGTGGCGACAGTGCATTTGGGTGCATGCTTTACAAGGTATTGCCATATTTCTCGGTTTGGTGTCATGTTGGAAAATGGAGCAATGCTCTATTTGATAAAGTGAAAAGGAACAATAGAAACGAAAGGCAGAAGAAGAATTTTGATGGTAAACAACTGCTGTAGCTGGACTAAAGAATGAAAACTAGAAAACAACTCCAGATGACAGAAACAAAGGCAGATAGAGAACAGGGTAGATGAAGCTGCTCTGGTATCATGCTGGAATTTTAGGGCAAAGCAAAGGTATTTCTAGAGACTCAGGCAATGAAGAAAAACAACTCGCACAATTCAAACTTTGTACCTTCATTTATTCATAATGTTCTAATTAAAAAAAAAAAAAAGGTTTAACCATAAGATCAACTCCCAGTGATAACTGCAAGACGCTTAGAGAATAATCAACTTCTAACCAATAACACTTGCGCTTAATTTGTTATACTTAAGGGATTAATAAGTTTCTCAAAGAAAAGCAAGCCTCACGGTCTCTTGGTAAATTCGCCTTTTCTGACATTTTCCTCATAAAATCTTTGGTAGTATGACAGCAGCTTTCTCGTGTCACTTGAACTCCAATCTTCTGTTAATTCCCCTTCCTGCAACCAATAAATACATTGAACGTTTCAGGATGTAAACCATTAGATATTATTGGGCAGCACATTGCATCAACTAAATTTTATCTTGATCAACTGAACGCTCAAAATAATTATTATCTGGTGCTAACATTATTTTGCCGGATCAAAAGTAAAAGTCACTAACAAAGGGAAAATAGATTTAAGGATAACACAAATATTTAAGGCATAAATCAACACAACAGACATCTTCATTGACATCTCATAGACACCAAATAGAAGTAAGAAATGTCACCTTTGGGAATGAAAATAACGGTAATCACACAAGACTAACTACCTTTTCAAGTCTGTGCAAAAGATAGGTCTTAAACTGGCGAACACCACGCCCAGTTGAATGTGGATCCCTTGTGTGAGCCTTCTCAAATGCATAGAAGCGGCCTAGTCAGACAAACAATGCAAGATCATGATTATCTCATATTCTTCTATACTGTAAGTTCAAGCAAAGAGTACCTCTGACGTTTTGAGTTAAACACTGGACACATAGGCCCAGTTTGAATGGGCTGATTAGCAGCTTATTGGAGCTTACATGCTATGCCGCAGCAAGGACATGCCGTTTTAATTTTAGCTCAAATGCATGTTCTTAAATCATAGCTCGAGAAAATAAGGGCCTACCAGAGCTCAAAATCAACTGAAGCGCAAGCTGCTTTTACAACAGTTTTAACAAAATTATCCTCGTTTCTTTTTTAACATACATAATCATTTCTAAAGTTCCCATCAAAAACAAATTAGCCTATGTTAAACTTACGACAGTATGCCAAATCTTATAAGTTCTTTTAGCACAAGCTTGTCTTTAGCTACTTTACATATATCAATTTCATGAGAAGGGGTGGCATCTCTTGCTTCCCTTTTATGTTCCATTCTTGGTTTTTTCCTAAGGGATTCTAATGTAATTGACTTATATATAATATGGACTAGTTGGCAATTTTTATGCACAAGTTCCAGTATTTTTCCTCCCTTATTTTCCTCCTTTCCTGTAATCGTCTTCCTCGTTTACGGTAAGATTTATTTACTACCGAAAATAAGAAGAGTTCGTCACCTTTCTTTCTTTCCAAAAGAAAGAAATAATAATAATAAACTTTTCTAGGCAATAAAAGCAAAGTCCTAGTAAAAAATCAACATTTTAATCTTCAATCTTTGAAGGCCTCACACACCAACAAAAACAGAAAAATTACAGTATGCACGGATGTTAAGACCACAAAGTGATTTTATTGTTAGAAGTCATACTTTCTCTTTAAAAGGTTCATACCATCAAGAACCTGTTATTAGGACTAAACTAATAGTTTCGATTCCAAAGAAGTAACATATACTCACAAAGATATGCAACTCTGGGATTCTCGTGCTCAATTTCATTTGCTGCTCGGAGAATCGGGACTACGACAGCAAGAGAGGACGGCACCATCTCACTATCAACAGCACCATCCTCATTCTGCAACTCCACGTTCCTCGTCTCCGCCCGAGTCATCCGCCGGGACGTTAGCCTCGGGATGTTGGGCGGTCCCTTGGTGCCACTCGTGCTGGCCATGGCTCCACTGCCACAACCACTACCACCACCACCAATTCAGGGAAGTTTCGATGAAATCCACCCACAGTATTCGAAAATTTAGTGAAATGCCCAGGATTTGAAGCTGGGATTGGATGGCAAAGAGTGAAGAAGGCGAAAGGGGACATGTTTTTGTATTGAGGATGAAGAGATACTTTGATTGCGAGGTGGGGCAAAGGACGAAGCTTTTTCAGCTGATGCATTGCTCTGATCACAAGAAAAGAACGAAGCATTGCAATTGAGGGAAGTGTTGGAAAGCAGAATCTGAAGGAAGCCCTGTGACTCAGTTCTCTGCTCAATGCTTTTGCTTTTACATAAACAAACGAATCGTCGCTCTGCTTTCTCAGAATTGGCGGCAAAGCGGTTCCCTCAGCCTGTTGCCTTCTCTTTGCGCTTTTTATTTATAATTACTTATTTATAGTTGTAATTTATTACTTAAAATCATGAAAGGCTGGCAGATTGATTGTCCTCCTCATTACTGTCACAGATTAACCTCTGATAGAAATATTGTACCGGACACCTTTTTGAGTCAAATCATTCCACGTCAGCAATCAACCAAGCGGTATTATGATTATTGTTTTTGCCGGAAGTATTATAATTTATTACATTTTTTGAGGAAAAAAATAAAATAGTAATTGATTGAAATCAAGTTGTTGTAACTGATTGGAATATTTTAACGGATACTTATTCAGTTATTTGACTCGTATCAACCCAAATAATGACTCTTTTTTTTTTTTGTGAAAAAAAATTTAGGTGGGTTAGGTCCCAGAAGCTTACTAGAGCCAAGACATGTTTCCAGACTCAGAGTGATTACAGAGGTATTTACAAATCGTCTACCAATAAGATCCTCACATCGGCAGTAGGATTTGGGATTCAATGACTTTTTTTTTTAATTTTTCCATTCGTTCATCTTTGTTTGATTTATTTATTAAAAAATTCTAATTGTAATTGATTAAAAGCAAGTTGTTGTAATTGATTGAAATATTTTAACGGATACTTTTTCTTTTGCTACAAATTAACGGATACTTATCTGTTGTAATTTTTTTAAAAAAAAATTGAAATTGAACGTTATTGGTTGAAATCAAGTTGTTGTAATTGATTGAAATGCATAACCGATTCTGTTTAAGCCAGATGCTACTTACATCATGATATCATCACTGTATTTATGGCTCAGATTTTTTTTAGGGGAAATCACAAATAAAGACCCTCGAATTAGCAAAATCACTCTATGGTCACCTGAATATGCTAAATTACTATGAGGGACCCGGTCTCAAATTGTAATTATGAAATCATGGCCAAATTACCAAAATACCCCTCTTTAATTTTTTTTTTTTTTAAAAAGAAAGCCACTGCCTCACCGGAATCCGGCCACCGACGCCGGAGCTCCGGCGGCCGCTTCCGGCCACTGTCGACGGCAGGACGCCGGAGTCCGGCTGCCGGAGCTCCGGCGGTCTTCCTTTTTTTTTTTTTTGAAACTGTTTTTTTTTTTAAATTGGGGGGAAGTGAGGTTGGGGGGATTTGATCCCCCAACCTAATGCTTCCCAAAATAAGGAATGACCATTGAGCCAACAAATTTTTGTTAACATTATGATGCAAAAAAAAAAATAAGTTAACTCATTTACTCTTGTTCCAGGTGATAACAACAATACATTTGGAAATAACAAGTTCTGATTGTAAAATAACACGTCTGGAATAAAAATTTAACAATATGTTTTTTTTATAACAATAAATTTTGTTGCAGGCAATAACAACAATACATTTAAAAATAACAAGTTCTGATTATAAAATAACAAGTTTGGGATTAAAATTTAACAACACGTTTTTTTTATAACAACACACTTTATTTCAAGTGATAACAACAATACATTTAAAAATAATAAGTTCTGATTATAAGATAATAAGTCTGGGATTAAAATTTAATAACATGTTTTTTTTATAACAACACACTTTGTTTCAAGTGATAACAACAATACATTTGAAAATAACAAGTTCTAATTATAAAATAACAAGTCTGGAATTAAAATTCAACAGCACCTTTTTTTATAACAATTAATTATTTTATACTTTTGGAAAATAAATTATTTATAACTTATAAAAAGTACTTGTAATCTATTTAATTTGCTAAAAAATAATTTTTATCTCCAATTTATAATCAGAACTTGAAGTATAATTTTTATAGATTAAAAATACTTTTTTATTGTTCAAATTTATAAATAAAATTTAGGGAAAATGGCAACACACTTTTTTAATTTTTTTAAAAAAATTTTTAATCTATATATCTATACAACTTATTATAAATCAAACTACTTCTTATAAATTATAAATAGTACAATTTATTGTGGATTAAAAATACTTTTTGACTGCTTAAATTTATAAATGAAATTTATCTCTAATTTATAATTAAAAATACTATTTTATTCTTTAAATATAAAAACTATTTTTAATATTTAAAGAATGAAATAATATAAAATTTATACTATGATTAATAAATCAAAAATGCCTTATTATAAATACTTTATAATTTATAAAAAGTAGTTTGATTATAATGAGTTGTATAGATATACAGATTAAAAGTATTTTTTTAGAAAAATAAATATATTAAAAATATTTTTTATAAGTTATAAATAATTTATTTTTTAAAAGTATAAAATAATTAATTGTTATAAAAAAACGTGTTGTTAAATTTTAATCCTAGACTTATTATCTTATAATCAAAACTTGTTATTTTTAAATGTATTGTTGTTATCACTTGAAACAAAGTGTATTGTTATAAAAAACGTGTTATTAAATTTTAATCCCAAACTTGTTATTTTATAATCAGAACTTGTTATTTTTAAATGTATTGTTGTTATTACCTGCAACAAAATTTATTGTTATAAAAAAACATATTGTTAAATTTTTATTCTAGACGTGTTATTTTACAATCAGAACTTGTTATTTCCAAATGTATTGTTGTTATCACCTGGAACAAGAGTAAATGAGTTAACTTATTTTTTTTTTTTTTGCATCATAATGTTAACAAAAATTTGTTGGCTCAATGGTCATTCCTTATTTTGGGAAGCATTAGGTTGGGAGATCAAATCCCCCCAACCTCACTTCCCCCCAATTTAAAAAAAAAACAGTTTCAAAAAAAAAAAAGGAAGACCGCCAGAAGCGGCCGTCGGCGCCGGAGCTCCGGCGGCCGGACTCCGGCGTCCTGCCGCCGACAGTGGCCGGAAGCGGCCGCCGGAGCTCCGGCGCCGGTGACCGGATTCGGTGAGGCAGTGGCTTTCTGTTTTAAAAAAAAAAATTTAAAGAGGGGTATTTTGGTAATTTGGCCATGATTTCATAATTACAATTTGAGACCGGGTCCCTCATAGTAATTTAGCATATTCAGGTGACCATAGAGTGATTTTGCTAATTCGAAGGTCTTTATTTGTGATTTCCCCTTTTTTTTAACCGACTCTGTATTTATGCATGACCTTTTTTTAGAATTTTGTTTAAATATTATTGATTTAAAGTGTGTCCAGTACCCAAAAATATTTTTTCAAGTGTATTCAACACCCTGAAATATTTTGTAATACATCCAACATTCTCAAGTATTTTTAGATACTTTTAGCACCTTGAAAATTTTTTTTGCCTTGGTGCTGGATACATCAAAAAAAAATTTTAAGATGTTAGGCATACCTAAAAAAATATTTTGGGGAGTTAGATGCATAGATGTACCAAAAAATACTTCATAATACTAAAGGTACTTAAAAAATATTTGGGAGTATTGGATGCACCACAAAATATTTTGAAATACTGGATGTACTTGAAAAAATACTTTGGGATACTGAATGCAGCTTAAGCCAATATTATTTATTAGTGATTCTTTTTCAAATTATCTTGAATAAGTTAAATTAAGTTATTGGTCAAAAAAGAACAGCTTAAATTAAATATTGAATTGCTAGCCCAATTGAAATTAGATCTATTTTTATTCAATATTTGACTTTCCATCCCTATGACAAATAATCACGTTGTTTCGCATAAAATATTTGTTCATGTTTACTTAGATTTTTTTTTTGTTTAACCAGAGCAGGTTTAATAAAATAAATATAATAGAAATCATGAGTTGATTTTATTTCAAATCCGCCCACATGATTAATTGCAATATGGGTGGGACAGCTAGAAAAATTATCCATATGACTGATTTAAAAAGTAATGGGTCCGTGTGTGTGAGTGCAAAAATTTAAAAAAAAAAAAAACAAATAACGTAGGATAAAAGTAGAATTTTACCCCTAATCTTATTTTTCTCTCTCTTTTTTCTTTTTGTTTAGGTACAATTTTAGTCCCAATCTTATTTCCCATATGCAACTTTGTCCATGATTTTTTTTTCAGTGGTACAATTTTGATTCTAATCTTTTCTTTTCTTTTCTTTTTTTTAACAATTTTACCCTTCAGGATCAAAATTGCACCCAAAAATTAGAGGAAAAATTACACTTGAAAAATAATATCAAAATTAAAATTGCACCTTAACTCTTTTTTTTGGGTGCAATTTACACTTGATCTTTGGGTGGGGTAAAATTGCGCCCCAAAAAAATTAAGGATAAAATTATACCACTAAAAATATCAAAGATAAAATTACACCTAAAAAGAAATAAGATAGGATGTCCAAATGCTATTAGATCCAATCCAAATTTAAAACAACATTTTCAAACTACTGAAAAATGAATTAGGCATGTAGCAAGCACGCAAGTGACCATTACAAAGAAGTCGTATGATCATAAACAGAAAAGAGTGATCTTCTCAGCCATGTCACGTTCTGTGAAATTACAAAACATTTACATTTGAAGATGCCACTCTCATCAACTCTATACATTAACATCATAAACTGATTTTCTATTGCAACAACATAGTACTGTAAAGAAGGAAATAGACACAAAGGTAAAATGGGAACCACCTAACATGTGGGGCCCCTTTACTCATGCACCTATCTCTACACTAGAGATTCAGGATTCACAAAAGGAGTTGTCCTACACTACAGATACATATATGCAGCAACCTATACAGATACATCAACACATTTCAGATAGTGTAAACCCTAAGCACCCATCAGATTTAGATCCCCTGCAGCAAGGGTGTTACAATGTACGCCTGAGTGAATATTATGAGCCGTTAGATTACCGTAAAGGTCCAGATGATGTCCCAGGGGTGGAGATTAATATATGCATTTATGATACTTGAAGATCATCTTATGATCCGTGACATTATCTTGACTCTTTCTTAGGATCTAATGGCTCATAATCTCCATTTTAAGGAACCTTTTGGAATCTGAATTGCATATTATCATGTATTACTGAGGGAGAGTGTGTATGTCATTTAAAATTTTCTTCGGCACCCGGAACATTCAAAGCTCAACCATTCAAAGAGTCCTCATATAGGACTTGCTTTTGAAGCCTGCAATATAAAATAAGTGACATCTCTGTGTTAGAACAAAGCCATCCATTCATTATTCATAGATGTAGAAGTGACAAGAAATTCAGTTTTGACAAAGAGACCAAGGACAAGTAAACTGCTTCAAAACCAAGATTCGAACATGATAAAATCCTGGGATTGCAAGTTAAACCTTAGTAAAATTTATCTTCACCAGAAATCACGAGCATGCACATAAATAAGTATTTCTTTTTTCTTTAACCTCCATCAAATCCAACAACTCACATTTGTGTGTTCCCAAACCCTAGCATGCCCTCTTCCACACAATCCAAGAACTCACGATCAACTATTAAAACCTTTGTCCTTGTCAGAATATCATAGAACTACCTACGAACCTGCATCTAAAATCTCAAGCTTCTAGGTGAAATGAACATGTTATCAGAATCTTTATGATCAAGTCAGCAACATTCAAGTTCAATCCTTGCTGCATTTCGGCACCAGAAATGGTTTTTTTTTTTTAAAAAAAAAAAAAACCATGATTTTGTATTTTATTCACCCTTTGAGCCTAAAAAAGCTTGTCAGAAAGCAATGCATGATTGGAAATCTAAGCAATCAATTGCCTCTGGCAAAAAAGATACAAGAACTACTGGAGCATCAAGAAAATTAAAACACCATTCAATTCAAGGTGACTTTACATAGTTGGAAAATTCAATTCACAATATCAGATTTAAAGGAGGAACCATAGCAACACACAAACCTGATTCGTTGAACTTGTTGCACTAGTCCAGTAGCGAGTTGGATTTGTGCTGGGAAGATCTTGGCTAACATAAGCATATGATGTTGGTTGTTCTTGTTTATAATCTGAGTCAGGAGGTGGCAATTCTCTGATGATCCAAAGCATATAAGCTGATGGCAAAGAAGAACCTAACAAATTAAGAAGAAAAGTCAACAATCATGATTTGCCAGAACTGAAAATCGTTTCATAGTTTGGAAGTAGTCTGTATAGCTATCATAAGAGTGAATCCTAGAATTATGACGGAAGATCTATAAAAAGGAATACAACTTAAGCATGTTTGTAATTCCCATGGTATAATGTGATTGATCAAGCACGGCGTGATCAAGAAAAGTCCACATCATTGGTTGCACAGAGAAAGAGGTCCTCTTCAGAAATTACATGGTCAGGCAACACTATAAAGAATATCCATTGAGGACATGGTAACAATGTTCCCTGGATTTTTAAGATTATTCAACCTGATAATATTTAAGATCTATAACAACCTAATAGGTGAATCGATGAGATACCTTTGATTTCCATATACCTAAAACGTATAGACCTCCCTAAAAATATACTCCAAACGAGAACTTGCACAATTCAAAAAATTCCAGCAAAGCATGCAATTCAAGGGTCTTTGGCTAACTCAACTTCAGAATTCATTGCAACGGATTGATAACAATGTTTTCACCCAACTACATTCAGCATGATCATGAAAGACTGAGTAATTTACCTACAAAATAGTAGAAGATCAAGAAAACTAAAGCTTTGACACCATACATGAGCCTCAGATGCCAATGGTAGAAAAGCTGTAAGCAAGTCCAAAACGAAGACAACATTAAGTACAGAAATTTAGAGGGAAATTTTACTGAGTATAAAGGTTAGCTGCAAAAGCTAAAGGCTAACTGTTCTATGAGTAATTACTTACAGGAATGTCCGTGAGAAAAGCTACTAATGCACTTGAAAACAAACACATCACCGAAACAAACGCTAAGCTGGCGACCTGCATGTGGCAGCCAATATGTCAGAACAACAATGTATGCCCTAAGGGTTCAGAGAAGGGATCCTCTGCTGTTGCAAAACATCAAAATGGTAGTTATTTTCTCAGCAGATTTTGTCTGTTTAAATTGCCTTTGGACAGCCCAAATGTCATATATTTTTAAAATTAAAAATTCGAGAGAGAAAGAGCTGAATACACAAAATGTAGTCTTCGACATGTGAACTTTAAAAAATGATGATTGAATTGAAAACAAATATCAGGAAAAAAAGAAGAAGAAATATGAAAGATAAGATCATCTAGCTCCAATCTAGATAATCCAAATTTGCCAGCAGGGGAGTCCAGTCTCTAGAGTCCATGGCTACAGTATCAACAGAGGCGCTTGAGTGTATCATAAACATATGGAGTAGGTACAAACAAGATTAAGCTTTACAATATACCTTCCACATTTCTGATGAAGCTTTTTCAGATCGCACTTTCCTCAATTGGAAGAATAGAAGGAAGCCTATAGAGTAAAAAATGAACATTGAAAAAAACCACCCACATTGCTGGCATCACAAGCTATAAGATGGAGGTTATGGAGGGGAAGATACTTACCATAGCAGCCCAGCGCCGCAGCCAAGACAAGTGTCATTACTGCAAGAAGTTTTTCATATACCTGCACAAGTTGCAATTATTGACAGGTAACAAGTAGCATAATTATTTTTTAAATAGCATACTAAGACCTCATAATGCTATGATTTTCAATCTCTGTCTACCATTTAAGCAAAATGAACAAGATAAAATAAAAGATGAATACTCAAAGAATTTACGTTGAAAAGATAGAACTGAAATAAGCTTCTTCTTTATAAGCCCAAAGAATTAGCTTTTATGCATTTTAAGCACAACGGGTTTTGAATGACCCAATAACAAAGAACAATAACAGGTTATACACTGAAAAATGAAAATGTAGTTGCCTCAAACCAGACTTGGTAACCCTATATAGACTGTCATGAATGTGTGTGTGCATATGCGTAGTGAGAAGCAAGACTGTACAAGACTGCTCGTTTGAACATCAGTATAACATTTATAAGAATCCTCAGTTATGAGAAAAATGACATAGAGAAGGCAAAGTGTTCCATACCTCAGCAACAACAGAAGGGTCTATCGGATTCTCACCAATGCCAATCCAGATCATCACGGTAAATGCCATCGTGAAAAGAAAGATCACACCAACAATCTGAAGGAAGGAGAAAATTCAAACTAAAATAAATTTGCAACCAATTAAGCACACTAATATCAAGGCATCTGCCCAATGTGGGAATTTTATTCATTACCATGATGACATATTTTTGCCGGCTACCAACATGAATGCCTTGGAAGCAGCATCTCCTGTGGTCTTTCACATGAGGTGAACCAGATTCTCCCTTCAGAACTTCCAGCAAGGCCTGGTTGATGCTATTTTCGTCGTCATCATCTTCTTCCTCATCTTCTTCATTTGCCTGATGGCAAAGGTCCACCCTATAAAATTGTCATCCACAGAAGCATACGTACAACTCATAAATACAGTTCTGTCCCGGAAATGGCTGCATGCTGTGTAAGCCAACAAGTTTACAGTCCCTGACAGGCTTCAATTTACAACTATAATCTCAGTATCATTCTTTTTCTCTACCTCGAATCTCAAGCCATCCCCTACCCATTATTACCTAAATAGATTCTCCACCGATCTTTCTTCCAGCCTCTAACACATATATACCCCCGTGTTATGTATTTATAATCCGTGTTCCATAAGTAAGGGTAGCTAGGACGTTAGTATAGAATCTTAGTGACTGTTTGGAGAATGAGTCAGTTAGTTAGTTACATTTTACATTTCTGCCAGTTGTTATGTTTTCCCTCTATAAAAGGATACTTCCCAGACTAATCCATTGTATTGTGAATATTGAATGAAGTCAGGATCATTCACCATCTCTCTTGTGTCCTCTGGTTCTCTCTTTTCCTCTTAATCTCTTCTACTTTCTCCGTTCTTCTCTCTTTCTACTCTCTTTCCCTCTTTCTCCCTCTTTCTCTGTTCCTAATTACAAGATCATACCCCCTTTGAAGCTAGCATCCAAAATTTATTTTATTTTTTTCATCCTTTTGATAGAAGCTTCATTATCTCCATATCCTATGCTTTTCATACCCATTTTCTATGTTGTCAAGTTGTCCTAAGTCAGTAATCACATTTTTTTGTTGATCCAAAATCTAACTGCTAGTTGTAACAAGGGAAGATTAAAAGCCCCGCATGGACCCCATGGAGACACACGACAACATGTTTATTGCAATTTTCAAAAAAGAGGGAAAATAAATACTACAAACAAATCTTCTAGAATTATATGATGACATACCAGAATGACAACAGCAGGAGATATACCGCCAAAAACAGAATTTTTGGGGAGGCTGCAGAAATATGTCATCATCAGAAATGCATTATAGGCATTAAACCCTCAAGAAAAGAAATTTTGGTAGCATACGTGGTTAAATAAGACGTACCCATGAGGATAAATCCGCAAGCATGAGACCAACAGTGCCACCCATTACAAGTAGCCACGATCGTAGAAACAAAGTATATAAGGTACCCTGCAAAGAGAAAACTTGTGTTGTGAAAGAGAGAAAAAGTGTTTTTAGTTTTACTTCAGTAGTTTAGCAACATAACTTGGTGATAGGACATTGTAACATCTAGGTCTTTTAGTGCGATTAACTTGACTTAACTCAGTAAACAACCACAATAACATCAGGTAGGAAAATTGTGAATTCATAGACGTTACATGAGATTAGTTGAATTCACTAGATGTTACGTGGGATTAGTTAGGATTAGTTGGTAGAAGTTGCAAATTTTGTTGACTTGCATCCATAGTAGCTTATAAATAAGGGATGAGATCGATGTATGTAATAGGCGTAAATATCAGAGAGATATGTTTACATTTTGCTCTGTATAGTTAGAAGTAAATTACTTGAACTAACAGAGAGAGCTAATTTGTCGAATCTTCTACTATTAGTTTTAATTCAATTCATACGATGGCAAATGCTAATAACATTTGAAGGAGAAGTGCTGCCTCAAAAGAAAAGTTAATTTCTCATAATTAACAAATTACTTCTAAAATCATCAGTTTATTTCTCATGGAAGAAAAGTAAGAACCTCAGCCATACCTAAGTTGGAAAATCCCACCATGAAATGGAGTACCTAAAAAATAGAAGTCAACAATGTCAAGCAATGTAAAAACAAAAGAGCCAAAAAAACATGACTGTACAGCGAGCAACCTATAAGGCAATTAAATTGCAGATTTTAGGGTGGAGATTGAAAAGAAGGAAGAAGCATAACTGTACGAACTTATTAACCAAAGTCTAATAAGATATCTAAAACCAAAGAGGCAATAAAACAGGAAACTTCACATATAGACTGCAAAATAAAAAGAAAACTCAAGATGGCCAGTGATAATTATAAAATTAACATGCAATTTATAAGCAACATTTAGTGATAGCATCATCTTCAAGGCTTGACAAGGGAAGGCTATGACGATCAATCAATTGCAACATATTATCTATCATAATATTGTTACACACATCTCTTATACTTTAGAATTTAGACTATCAAACAAATATATTTTCAATCACAATATAATTCAATGCGTGATTAAGATCCAATTTTGATACTCATGTGAAAACACAATATCAAGAAGATATGAATTCTCATGTGCAGACACATTTCTGTAATGAATCAAGAAAAAGTTGATATTATTCAGGCTATAAAAATTAAAAAAGAAACATGTTTATTTGGTTGGGGTTAACTGGCCAAGTCTATGCTTTCGATCATAAAAGGTGTCCATACTTGACTAAAGTTAGCCATTTTATAGAGAAAGCCTATATTTTAGGACATTGCTTAGAAAGATTGCCTGCTCAATACCAGAAATGAAAATTTGCGCCCTTCATCCACACAATTTTTTATCTCGGATTACTGCCTTACTTATTTTATGTTTCTTTGCAACTTAGAACCATCTTGTTTCTATTACAACATAGGTGTACATAGTTGATGATGACGTAAAACCAGATGGGTGTCCACCTCCAGCTAAAAAATTTAGTGACAACTCTTAAAATCCAGGCATCATACTGCCCAGATACCACAACAATTTTGACAATTGCATTAAATAATAAGTAAAGCTCTCAATTTTTAACTTCAGTGACACCTTTTATGACACGAAAATCATTACAATGTGCTGGCAAATATTAGCATCTTCAACTAATGACATAAAAATATGAAGATTTGAATTGACTGATGAACTAGCACTTACTTTTTGACGAGTCCAACCATCTTGTTGATTTCTCATATGAATCCTCATTAGCTGCCACAGGATAGCGTTAAATTATGACACAGATGGTAGTGAAAAGGAAAAGTTTACTGTAGAAAATTAACTGTTTTGGAGTGTTATCTCCAAATAACATTTAACTTGGCATGCATGTTGTAAAATATAGTGGTAACAGCAGAACCAAGAAGAAATAGTCCTTCTGCATTTGCTTGGAGCATGCAAATGAGGACATTAAATAGATAAGTAAAACCATGATATTTTGCGGTTAGTTAACCATTTTTTAATTTAAATCCTCTAAAGTCAAAGCACCCCTAAAGTGAGAGAGAAAAAGTGGCACAGGAAGTGAGGGTGTGTATTTCACCCTTTTTTTCGCATCCCTCTCTTGCGACACAAACACTTTCACGAGTTTCTAACTTCGGAGAATCCAGACTCAAGCACTCACACTGTCGTGTTATCTCAACAAGGAGCCAAAAATGAAGAACAGAACAAAACCCCTTCTGCCTTGCCATTTCATGCTCCCCCTTCTAAAAGTTACCCTACGGGTGTGTTGGGATTGAGAAGGGAGACAAAGGGAAAGGACCTAAAGTTTAAATTTTGAGAAGTTCTTCAATCTCATTTGAAATAAACAATTTTTACCCTCGTTCCTCCTCATCCCTTTTCCTCAATCCATGGCAAAAATGCAAAATTTAAATCGAAATCAAAGAAAATATCAAATTGGAACTTCACTCGCCCCCTCATCCGTTCTCCCTAATTTAAACACAACCTAAAGCTCTACCCATAACCCAGAAGGTGAAACTGAATCACTGAAAAAGGATGGGATCTTGATGAATCACTCCTTCATTTTTTGCCCAAATACCAAACCACAACAATTTAACGGTCATCGATTCAATAGACTCAATACAATGACCAAGAAAAAGCACAGTACAATGTAATTAGAGAGATCCTCGAGAAAGAAATGCAAGAGAAGAAACGGAAACCTGAGCAAATGCAATGACGGCTAGAAATCCATTGACGGAGGCAAGAGCTACATTGAGGATGATTAAGTCCAGAGCCAGGCAATTCCCCAGTTTAGTCATAGTTTACAATGCCAAAAGAAACTGAGGGAGGAGAAACCCAGAAAATCAAGTCCCAGACGCAGACACACCCCCCTCTCTCTCACACACTTTCTGTCTCTCCCCTCCTAGGAAACAGAAAATAGAGACAGACAAGATTTTGTTTGCTCGTGGGTGATTACTACAGTATATACTTATGGAGCAGAGGATGCTGAAGTGCACGGTCGGACGAGACAGGAAATCAACTTGCCCCTGTTGATTTTTTATTTGAGAGCTTCTCGCATCGACGAGAGGAGACCAAAATCCAAAATTTAGAACGAACGGCTTATCTAATTGAATCTTCCCCTCTTCTTTGTCATTGGGATTTTAAAATTTTATAATTATAATTATAATTTATAGTCTAAAACTAATGACCCCACAAATACCAATTGGGTCGACGCCTTCCTTTCCAAGAGTTGAATTTTCAGCACTGAAACTACTGAACTTTTAAATTGCTGCATCGTTCGCGTGTTTTAGTGATGTGGTTTTTTTTTTTTTTTTCATCAAAGATTCTGTTTTGATTCAAGTGAATGTGCTGATAATAAGTAGCTCTAAACAATTACTAAAATAAAAGTAAGCAATTTTTCACCCAAAAGACAAATTAAAGTTGAAGCAAATTTTTTTTTTTGAGCTTTTGCTTTTTTATTTAGATTTAAATTTTTTAAAATTGACTTTTTAATATATAATCAAAATAAATTTATGTCAAATTGTTTTTTTATTAAAAAATCTATTAATATAACTCACATTACATCAGTTACTTTACTGTTGCCCAAATTTTAATTTATAAAAACTAACTAGAATAAAAATCTTTTTGACAAACATTAATCTAAACAATTCATTAGAAAGCGAAGTTCATGCAACTGTATAATTC
>NW_021637911.1:0-53772 GCF_004799145.2 Neltuma alba | reverse complement strand
AACTAGGAACTTGGAATATAGGGACTGTTGAACTATTGTCAGTTATTAATGGACTTTATCATAATACTTCCCGTGAAGAATCTGTAAAAAGGTTTAGAGTAGTTTTATGTAGTAAAGCGATGTGTGATAAGAGACCAAGACCAAAAATATATGGTGAAAGTCTGGCTTACCTCCAGAAATAATCTATTCAGTGGAAGATTTTCACATTTTACAAAAATATGCATTACCTTGCTAATAAGTCTTAGTTTCGTGTCATCAATAGAAGTGTTAATTGTTAGATAATTAGTCAAGAGAAGTAGTGATTTACTCTGTATACGGGACCAAATCCACCTTCTCCAATCTTATTGCCAGGCTGAGAACTTCTTTGTGCTGCTTCAATAATGTCAATCTTGAATGATGGGAGTTCACTTCTAGGTCTGTTAAGTATCAGTTGAATGATCTGTCTATATAGCTCCAAAAGGGCAAAAAAAAAAAAAAAAAAAAAAAAAAATAAGAAGGAAAAATGAAAGTGAGAGTAAAATAAATGTAAATAAATACAAAATTATTGCCTCAAAACCTTCTGAAAACACAAATAGTTACCTCGAATCTCCATCTCTTCAATTATGAACCATGATACCAAGACAACAATTGCTGAGCTTACTGATACAGCTACAATAATTATTATATGTTTATTTCTTTTCGGGACAGACAGCATTTGAACCTGACACAGCAATATACAGTACATTAGAACACGAACATCTAACGCCGAAAAGCCTGCCCCAGAAATTGCAGAACAGAGAATCTGTAACCCTACTCAGGACTATATCATCAAATTTTCTACCTAGTCTCTGAAGCTGGAACTCTGATGTAGAGATCTTGTCCATAATATGCAACCTCTCTGATATCAAATAAAACCCCAAACCAAGAAATGCATCCTTTGCCGGGTTTGATATGATATCTAGTGTAGCATAAGCAACACAAGAAACAGTTCTTCAAGCACTCTGTCTCACACTCCTCAAAACTCAAGCTTGAGTTTGTGTGAAACACAGCAGAATCTGGCAGTTTTACTCCTGTAAGCTTCTTAAATCCCTCTCCATTTCTGCAAGTATGAGAATTCTTCATAACACATCCATCTGACCATTCATTTTTTGCCAGTCTTGAGGTAACCTAGGCTAAAATCCATCATACACTTGCAAATTGGCGATTCTCTTATGGTGCAACTTCCATAGGCACCGCAAATGCCATAATCATCACACAACGATCTCCTTGAAATGAAAATTCTGGGATCCAACTGGAACGAGGATCACTCCATGAGAAGTGCTGAATCAAACCAGATTGAGTAAGTACAAATCTTGAAGTGACACTGTCCTTAGTTTCATACGTGAAAAATCACTTCATCAGAATTAAAAACAAAACAGGTTTGAAAACTGGGTTGTCCATAAGAGCTGGGTCACCTTTGAGTTGTTGTGCAAACCATGGTCCACTTCTAAAGACCTTCTTCTTTCCTTTAAGAAGAAAAAGCTGAGGAAGGCCGCGTGGGTCCACACTATAACTATACTCTCCAGAAGAAGGATCATCATGGCTTTTCCAAGAGGTTAAGTGTCTGCTGAAGCCGGTTTTGAAGTTCCAACCAAGTCTCATTCCTGGAATGAATGTATCAGATGGATAATCAAAACTCTGCCATCTGTAACTCACAGAGCTTTCATCCTCAAGGTCTCTCAAGACTAAATTTCCAGAATCTAGAAGCTGAGCTAATGGTTTCCTTGGCGATCTGGATGAGTTTGCAGACCATATGATACTTCCTGTATGACTGAGAATGACAAGCTTACCATCATTGCTGAATGTTAAAGTGCCACTAGAATTCACAAGTGGACTGTCCCTGTTTGCAACCCAAATAACAGTAGGCTTTGGGATATACTTGTACCATATTCCCAGATATTTCAAACTGGAATTGCCAGGACTGAAGAATCCAAGTTCAAATTTTTCATCAGGAGAAACTAGTGTCTGGCTATCAGTGATGGATTGCGCTGAAGTTATGGAATCCTTTGCTTTCAAAACTGTTGGAAACAAGGATATCAGAGAGAAACAAGTGGCAAAGAAAGAAGAGGGTGAAGGAGAACTTTGTTTCTTCCATGAGAAAGTGCGAGAAAGAGAGGAGAGGTGAAAAGGGACTTCGTCTCCTCCATGTGAATCTTGAACCTTCATTCTGCTTCTTAAAAGGAAAAACTCATCTTTTCTACTGTTTCTTTCAAAAGCTTTATTGGACGGCTCCATGCATTTTAATGGACTCGTTAAGATCGAGGAGAAAAAAGGTCTTCAGTTGGAGCAGGTATAACTCGAGGGCCCTGTCTACTTTTTGATAGACACATGGAATGGACTAAAACACCAATGTTACGAGAGGGGAAAAATCAAAGGAATATGTGAGTCACAATAAATATGAAACTTTAGCATAACATGGTATATAAGTTGTGATTAGTTTTGTTAAATAAATTGGACTCCGTTGATGCATTTATGCACTCTTGCATGCATCTTGGACATAGTTTAAGACTTCTAGGTTACAAGAACCGGTAAATATTATAATTTGGCAATTTGCCCGTAATTCAAGGAAATAAAATATGTTCTTTTTCTAGCCCATTTAATGCACTTGAAACATTAGTATTTACAGTTACTTCAGTGCAGAATAACCTTAAAACTACTGTCATATCCGCATCTAACGCGTAAGTTAGGCCTATAGGCCATCAAGACCAATAAACCCTTCTTTTCTGTTGACAAGATGTTGGTGAGAAAGACTAGGAAATCGAAAGCGCTCACACGCACAGAAGGAGCAAAAATGAATCAAACTTTGAAATTTCTTACCACTACCATTTTTTATTTCATGCTTTACAGTTGTTTAATCATTCTACACAACTGTAAATATCATGATATTTAATGTCTTTTTTCTTTTCTGGTGATATGATATTTTAATGTCTTTCATCACGTGAAGATTTCAACAGCGGATGACCACTCGTTAATCAGTGCTATGCTGGAAGATGTTGATTGCACCATAAGGCTTTTTACCTAACGGAAAACTTGAACCTATTGCTCTGCTCAAATTCAAATGTTTTGAGACTCGATATCAAATTTCAAATTCTCATATTTGATTACCAATCATCTGAGTAGTGCCGACACAAAATATCTTGGCTCTTCTGATCTTTAATAGGCACAACACTGTTTGGCTAACCAAAGAAAATACTCTTCCGGGGGGGGGGGTGATTATGTTGGCACAGCTACTCACCGATCTCAAACCATTCTTTTTGTTTGTTTTTTTTTGTTACCATTATTTCTATTGTTAACTAGACAATTTTATTTTTTATTTCAGAAATTTAAGAAACGAAATTACAAAGGTTTATGAATAGTATGTCTTGTTATATCTTGAGTGATGATATGATATGATGCCGTCAAGACTTAGTGGACTTTAGTGAATAAATTGTACCCTGCACTGATCAATGAAATCAGAGTATTCTTTCGATCGCTCTGCTCACATGAATATATCACTGTGTTAGAGAAGATTCGCCTTTCTACTGCTCACAGTACCTTTTTTTTTTTTTTTAACTTTTCTTTCGGCCCAGAAATCACCAAGTACATTGAGAATAACCGTTTACATAAATTTTCACGAACTATCATTCCTGCATGAACAAGGGTGAGATCCATATGCATGGTTGTATCCCATATTGAGCATTTTTCTCTTTTCTTCTCTTTCTTTTTTTTTGGTTAGAAAACCATGAACCTATTGCTTGTCCGAAATCACCGGAGTAACATAGAAATAAAATCAGTTCATATTAGCCCTTCAAAGACATATCAGAGCATTTCAAATGGGAATTCTCGTTTGTCTTTGTTGAGTGAGGAAATGCATATCCAATAACTTACCAACTCACACTATTTGGACAGGAATACTCTGAAATCTATTGAAAAGTTTCTTATCACAATGCACTGCCCAAATGAAATAAATCTAGCCTAAGAAAAGATGTTGGATGAGGGTTAAAAAAAAAAACGGAGCAGTGTACTCTGTCCAAATGTTCTATGAACCAAGGTCTATATGGTAGAAGAACTATTAACTAAAAAGAAAAGATTTGATGTGATAACTTTTTATGATTGGAACGCTGATTACAATGAACAGGTTTGTGAACGAAGTGTAAACACCCTATTTTGTCCGGACCTACAGAAACAATAATAAATCTAATAAATAAGAAATCCTAATAATAAAAGAAATATCTTTCTTGATTTTTTTAGGGGCCAAGTTTAAAAATCTATCCAAAAAAGAAAAATCAAACAAGAATATTTTTCTCACAATAAATAGTAATAAAGCAAAAGGTAAATTAAATGCTGATTGGTCTCTAATTTAGAAAATATGAGGTGAACACATCAAAGAGTGAAATAAAAAAAATCAGAAAATAAAAATAAAAATAAAAATTTCTCACTTAAGTTGATTGGCTTCTCAATTTAGAAACATATTTTGGAGTCATAATAGTAAAAAAACAAAAATAAAAATAAAAAATCACAATTTAATGATAATTTGGTACTTAAATAGGAAGTTATATTATGAGTCATAATGGAACAAAATTAAAAAAAAATTAAAGAAAAATTGGAAAACCTTAGGTGGAACCTATAAATAAGAGAGTAAAGGTTAGAGGAAGAAGACACTCAAAAAGGCAAGGGAGAAAGCTTTTTTCATGACAATGTGTTGGGACAGGGAAAGCAAGATGAGGCCTAACTAGAGTAAAGTCTGTTGTTTATCTTTTTCTTTCTTCTACCTAAGAAAAGCTTATTGTAACATCTCATACAATATATCCATATATCTGATAAAATACTTCATTTAAAATTTATACGTTGCTAATACTCTAAACAAGTCATAATTTCAGAATATTTCTGACATAATAACAAAATAAACTATTAAAGTCTTATAGTCATGGCAATTAAAAATATATATATAGCATGTGCTCGAGGAACACAAAAGCCTTTATGGCTCACTCTATTGGTGCCTTTCCTTGATTCTTACTAGATCCTTCGCCTAAAAAAAAAATGTTAAGATAGGGGTTGAGATCAAACGTCAGTAACTACTAAAATTCTAACCTATACAAGCAGGCCATATATGATAACAAAAAAAAATCCGTTTATATGTGCATATACATATGAAAATCACAGATTTGGTACATTTAACTCAATTTCATTTTTGATTCAGCAATATACAAATATCATTTTTCTAATATATCAAAAAATAATGCAATATGCTGCCTCCCTTATATCATTGTCCACTCTTATACCACTGATTGGAGCTATAGGCTAACACATAGTCCGATAAGAGCTAATCCATTTTACTGAATTATTCTAAGCTCACTGATACTAGAGATATATTCGGCCAAAGATATAGAGCTCAAGCCCGGACTATAGCTCCCTCCTTTGGAAATAAACATAAGGAGATGTCACATGTCTCACAGCTCCAATGAATTCCCGGCCAAAAGAAAACATGGACGAAGGAGCCCTAACAAGTGCCATCCACTATGCACCGAGTGATGGCATACCACGTGGTAATTTATATCCATAAAATTCTCCTTCTATCCTTAACCCAACAATGCATATGTCAGATGCAAATAATATTACATCATAAATACGTCCTCAACTATATTATTAGAAATAAGAAAATAATAAATTTTTGTACTATTGAACAGCAACTCCTGCTAATCCCATGGATATCAACATATTTAAATATTGATCATAATTAATAGCAATAAGTCTTAACAAAATCAAGTGACATATTAAAACATTTATTTGAAAAATCATAATATTATATTTCAGTAATATAAAAATTAGTAAATCCATAATATAATCATACACAATTCACATGTACAAGAAAGAATTTTTAGAGTTACTTGGTACTCTTTAGCTTATAAATATCACACAAAGATTACTCCAAAATTCTCAAGAGCCTCCAAAATTACACATAAATATTATTAATATAAAATTTAAAGCTACTGCAAAACTACTCTAAAATTTAAGATTACCGTCTAAACTAAAATTACATAAATATATTAGCTCTCCCAAAATTTGCTATTTATAATGATATAATATTATTTTGACAATAAATTTTCATATAAAACTTTAAATTTAATAACTTAATTAAATATATCTTTATTACCAAATATATAAATATTTTATATTAAAATTCTCAATTATTTATTATAATCTCATTTAACAATTTTTTTTCAAACCAAACAACTTCTTTAAATTATAAACAAACTAGAACTTATCTAATTTCACAAAATTCTCAATCTACAATTTTTTTAAACCTTCAAAAATTATTTTAAAGATATATCTTAACTATTCAATATTTAAGCCAATTAAATCTTCAATAATATATTAAATAACTCAAATAAATTATTTAACTTAAATTTAATCGGTAAAAACATATTATATGTCTAAATAAAATTTTTTAACTAAAATCTCAATTTAAAATTCTCAAAACGGTCATTGAGTAAATATAAACTGATTAAAATTATTAATAATGTATCTTTAAATTTTACAGTCACACATTGTTAAAATTCCATATTTATTCTATACTGAAACAGTAAAATTTTCTCTAAATATTATAATGATACTAATAATATAAAGCTATAAATATATAGAAAATATTTATAAAGAAAAATTTGACCCAAAAAGTAGTTTTGTGTACGTAAATGATTCCTAAAATTATCAGGTATTCTACAACTTAGCTCTCTCTCTCTCTCTCTCTTCCTCTCTGCTTCTCACTCTCTCTTCCTTTTCCGTCTCGCCTCCCCCTCTTTTATTCTATTTCCTCTCAACTTCCAACTACCCTATCGCTTTTTTTTTTTTTCTGCTTCAATTATGCTTGCCCCCATTTTTCTTTGTTCTTTATGAATTGCCTAGCCTTTCCATCGAATATGGTGGAAAGCTAGGTATTTTTATATATAATATGATAATATTATATTATTTTAATTGATTGATTTTTTTAAAAAAAATCAATCAATTAAAATAATATAATATTATCATATTATTATAAAAAATACCTAGCTTTCCACCATATTCGATGGAAAGGCTAGGCAATTCATAAAGAACAAAGAAAAATGGGGGCAAGCATTAATTGAAGCAGAAAAAAAAATCAGTATGTTACACTTATACTCTTGTGATTATTATCACATTTGTGTGCTTGAACAATGATGGCTAGAGGGTTGAATCAAGTATGATTTCAGTTGAATCTCACTACTCCCTTTCTCTTGGATTTATTTGAAGTATGCTCTTATCTATTATCCTCCATATGCACTCATTTTGATATCTACTTTCTTCTTCTTTATTTTTATTTATTTTATTTTTGTCCATGTCATTTTGCTAATATATGTATATAGTTTTTTCTATTATTGGCTTATTATATAATGCATTCCTTTTTCTATTATTATTAATAAGTGGAGCATCAAGTATGAATTTTCATTCCTCTCTATTATGTTTAACTTGAGTTTTATGGTGAATTACTTTTGGCTGTTCTTTCTTTTTGTTTAAGATCTATACCGTGTAAGGTTTTCAGAACCTCCGTAGGTATCTAGATTTATGGGTAAACTGTGTAAGACTATGGGAGTCTCTGCAGGAATACTAATATGGTTGTGCAATTTTTTCTTCTTGAAATAAAAAAAAAGAAAATAATTTTGACCCCATGTTTATAAATAAATAATAAAATAAAAAGTCTTTTTTAAAGAGCCTCTGCAAGCTCGAACAATTATTCTCCCGTGTGAGGTTATAAGAATCTTTACAGGGAGGGTAATCCAAAATTGCTTTTGAAAAAATATTTTCTAAATAAAAACACAAAAATTGTTTTTCACATGTTAAGAAATACCAACGCACAAAATTTTTTTAATTAAATAAATATTTTCTAAAAGATACCAACCAAGTAAGATGCATTTTTATCTCTACACTATGTGGGCTTTGATTTTTCTAAAGGGTATGTAGGCCTTAAGTTTTTATTCTAGGTTAAGTCTAGCTTCATAAATAATTTATTTTTTTCTTTTGTTAAATAAAAAAAAATTTCTTTGTTTCTATCTTTTTTTTTTAGGGTAATTAAAATATATAAAAAAGCCATATTAATTTTGAGTAGTTGACTTAGGGTAACCATTCTCTCGAATGGGTGTTGCGGGGGTACCTAACACCTTCTCTATACACAATTGACTCTCGAATCTTATCTGGTTTTCATAGATCATGTTTTTTAGGTTTTAAAATTAACCTTTTAAAATTTTAATGGTGACTCCTCTTTTTTCTTTTTACGGGATGACCAGAATTCGGGCCCGACACGAAGGATCCATATTGGAATTATTGGACCTATTTTCATTAGGGGCACCCCATCTAAATTTGATTCAATTAGCATTCAGAAAAGTATGTAAAACTCAAAATTGTGTAATTGGTCTGGCATTGGTTTATTGTGAAACGCAAATGTGTTGGGAAAAAAAAAAGAAGAAGAGTGAAACGCAAGTGTGTGAGAACTTGACATCTGTAAGTTTCAGGATCCCTTGCTCAATATTTACAAGATAAAATAAGGGCAGAACGTTTGAGAAGATGATATTCAACGAATATGGAGATGAAGTGTAAAAGAATAAGTTTGCTCTGCCTCTAATCTGATCCACCCATGTTGAATTCAAAGCGGTTTTGTTAGACTTTGTAATAAAAAAACTAAACCTTCCCCTTTGGTATTGGACTTAAAAGATGAAAAATCCTTTCAAGAGATCCCAATTTCTAGTTAGTCTTCCGGGGACTGTGAGCCTGTGACATGACACCTCAATAGTCAATTGCCTTGAAGTTTTCATACCCCGGCAAGAAACATCTAGCAGCCCTCGCAAAGCCGTTTCTGCTGAATGATAGATTGTACAAACTTATCCACTTATTCATATTATATGTAGACAGACACGCAAAATACTGAGTGTAACAATTGTTTCCTTTCTTGCTTTCATATCTTAATAAAAGCCAACTTTTTAATCATCACTGGTTGCAGAATCGATTTTGTGGCTGCACTGGTAGTTCTGGGTGTGTAGTAGTGGGTGGGCAAGAGGCAGAGCCTGCGATTACCTCGCTGAACCGAAATCTAGCATGGGACAAGTCATTAGATAATGAAGATAGCAAATGGGATGGTTTTTTTTCTGTTATATCCATCACTGTGTCTTGTTTTGTGCTGCTTCTGACATCATAACCAGTGACAATCCCGTAAGCGATGGTGAGCTTCTGATTTCTAAAGAAAACAAGTTTGCTCTTGGGTTCTTCACTCCTGGCAAATCAAACTATCGATATATAGGAATTTGGTACTACAATTTGCCAGAGAAAACTGTTGTTTGGGTGGCTAACAGAGATGATCCCTTGCATGACACCTCTGGAGTTCTGTCCATCAACTCAAATGGAAATCTAATTCTCCATCACAACTACTCTGACTTCCCCATTTGGTCTGCGAATGTTTCTATCACTGTTCCACATGCAACAATTATGGCTCAGCTCACAGATTTAGGTAATCTTGTTTTGATTCAAAATCACTCCAAAACTGTTATCTGGCAGAGCTTTGATCATCACACTGATACCTTACTTCCGTATGCCAAATTGGGAGTCAACAAAAAAACTGGTCAGAACTGGTTCTTGCAGGCGTGGAAGACAGATGATGACCCTGGAACTGGAAGCTTCTCTGTTAGGTTCAATACTAGTGGGAAAGCTCAGATGTTGCATACAAGAGGAATAACCCAGTGTGGCGAGCAGGATCCTACAATGGCGAAATATTTGTGGGTATCCCATTTATCAAACGGGCTACAGCCACTGATTATGGCATTAATGTCACTGACAATGATAATGAGGTTGGATTTATATTTTACGCTTTTGACAAGAAAACCATCATAAGGGTGGTTGCTCTTCAGTCTGGATTCTTTCAAACATTGCTATGGGATTATGATAAGCAACAATGGAATCGATTTTGGTCTGCTCCAGAAGTAGATTGTGACAACTATGGATCATGCGGTACCAACAGCAACTGTGACCCTCTTAACTATGCAAATTTCAAGTGTTGTTGCCTACCTGGGTTTGAACCTGGAAATACAACAAATTGGTATCAACATGGCGATGCAACAGAGGGTTGTGTGAGGAAGAAAGAAGGCCATCCTTATGTGGGAATGGAGAGGGCTTCGTTAGAGTAGAAAGCGTTAAAATTCCTGACACATCTGTGGCAAATGCTAATATGGAGATGAGTTTGGAAGAATGTGAACAAGAGTGCTTGAGGAACTGTTCTTGTAATGCCTACGCAGCTGCTGATGATGTGAGAAATGGTGGAAGTGGATGCTTGACATGGTATGGTACTTTGATGGACACGCAGATCTTAAGTCAAGAAGGCCATGGTTTATTTGTTCGTGTTGATGCTGTTGAACTCGGTAATTGCAATCCTTTTCTTTATTTTTCTTCAAGGAACATTTTCTTTTTCTTTGTCTTTAAGACTTCTTTCTTCCTACTTTTATCAGCAAAATATGCTAGGAAGTCAAAAAGAGCACTTGCCAAGTCGGCGATAGTGGGTATTGCAACAGCTTGTGTCACGTTGAACACTCTTATTGCCTTGTTTGTCTACTGCTTTTGGAACAGAAAAAGAAAAGGTGCGTATTTCATTTCGCTTCATTTCTTGCTTCCTTAATAGTCTGTACTTTGGTTGTTCTTTCACTCAATATCATTGTCTTCTATTAAAAAAAGAAAAAAACAGAGAGAGAGAAATCTTTGAAACCATGACGATGGAAATGAGCCAAAACAACACTAGAACGAAACATCATTTTTTTTGCCAGTTTTGAGGGGATAAGGCTACGTGCATCTCTCCCTCCTGGATCGCACTCGGTGGGAGCCTCGTGATGTTAGATGTCTAGCTGTCTTATGTTTAGGTGTGAGATGTTGGTTTTCTATGTGATTAGTTGTTTCAGAGTACTAATGCAGATATTATATGTGGATGTACGTAATGCCTTTGGGGATGGATGAAAGTACTATCTTCGATTCTTAATATAAGATCCTGTTTGACTTTTATTTTGGTCCTAAATATAAGACCCCAGTCCACTTTGTCTCTCATATTTATGTATTTTTTTTTTCAAGATAGTCTTTCTAATAATTATAGTTCTAACCAATATAGTTGATTAGTAAGGATATTTTAGGAAAGACAACACCTATTTATTACAAATAATTAACTTAACTTTTTTCCTTAATTTCTTCAAATTACTCAACTGGGTTTTATAATTAGGATCAGAGGTAGTATTATTTAAATCTCATGGAGATTTTCCCCGGCTTTATTCCATGATAGAGTTAGGTTCGAGCTATATGATACACTATAGAATTCTGCTTTTATTTCTATTTCTGTCTTCTTCTTCCTTCTTTATTTACTGTTAGCTGTGGTTCTACAAAAGTAAAGTTGCATTTGTTAAGGATACATGGAAATTTCTGTGCGCTCAAAACCCAAAAGTTTAATGTCATTCATTAGCTAAAATAACAAAATCGCTAGAGGAGCATGGTGAAAGCAGAGCATAAACAAGCTTATCCTGGCTCAGTGACCTAATCCAATTCTTAAAACATTGAACTTGTTTTTTCCCCCGTTTATTTTTCTCTCTCTTAATATGACTTGTTTAAATGTTTTAAGCTATTTCACCCTCTTTATTTTTGCTAATTCCAGATGAAATAGCCGAACAAGAATTAAAATTAAATTCCCCTACAGAAGAGGAGGATGGAGAAAATAGAGCACAACCAAGCTTACCATTTTTCAACATCAAAACCATGATGACTGCAACAAACAATTTCTCAGAAGAGAATCAATTAGGGCAAGGTGGATTTGGTTCTGTATACAAGGTATGCAAAATATTTAAAAATTCTCTTGCCAAGCAATTGGTAATGTGAAGTAAGTCTGTGGCAGATTTTCTTGCACAAATTAGTATAATACAAATGCTTTGATATTTCAGGGCATATTAGTTAATGGACAAGAGATAGCAGTCAAAAGATTGTCTCAAGGTTCTGGACAAGGCACGCAAGAGTTCAAGAATGAAATTAGACTAATTGCAAAACTACAACACAGGAATCTTGTGAAACTGCTTGGTTATTGCATTCATAAGGAAGAAAGGATGTTGATCTATGAGTACTTGCCCAACAAAAGCTTGAACTTTTTCCTCTTTGGTATGATTTATTATTCTCCTCCTCTTTCTCTAAACTGATGTTGCTTTTTAATATTTGCATAGCTAAATAAATTAGAGAACTGAAAAAAAAAATTATACCCTTAACTAATCATTTCATCAAATTAGGAGTATGCACATTTTTTTCACAGCATATTTTTCTCAATCTAAGCAAATCCTAGAGCCAGAACAATTAAATGGTTCAGAGTATTTGTCTTCAGCATGCATCGAAGACATAATTAGCTTTCATGCGTGGCAAAGTATCGAGCCACTCAACCATGATATATAGTTGTTGATATATTTTATATTACTATATTTATATACCATAGAGATAAATTTAAGATTGTATAACTATTGGTGTCAGTTGTAGTTTAGTTTAGAAGTTATAAGTTAGTATTGATTGATATAAATAATATCATTTATTCATGTAACTACGGTGTGGTTCTGGAAGCTAGGTAAGATTAGTGCCATTTCATTCATAGTCTTAGTTCTATTCATACTTATATTTATGTCTTATGATATAACTAGATTAGCTTCATTTTCAAAGTTAAGAAGGACTTATGGTTCTCTGCAGATAGGAATCAAGGAACGTCATTAAATTGGGACACACGTTTTCATATTATATTTGGAATTGCTCGAGGTTTGCTTTATCTTCATCAAGATTCAAGGTTAAAAATAATCCATAGAGACCTTAAAGCTAGCAATGTCCTTCTAGATGCTACAATGAATCCAAAAATTTCTGATTTTGGTATGGCTAGAATATTTGGAGAGGATCAAATTCAAGCAAGAACTAGACGAATCGTTGGAACATAGTAAGAACAAGACTCTTGTACATGATCTAAAACAACACCATTCATTGAGTTTCACAAAATCTTATAATATTTTTTTTATTGCAGTGGTTATATGTCTCCAGAATATGCAATGGTAGGGCAATATTCAACAAAGTCCGATGTTTTCAGTTTCGGTATTCTATTGTTAGAGATTATTAGTGGAAAGAGAAATACAGATTGTCTCAAAGAACAAGCATCCACAATTTGATTGGACAGGTAAGACTTAAAAAAAAAAAAAAACTAGAACCATGACATTTAAACATTTTCAGTGGCTTTGTTTCCATCTCCTCTGGTATCTGACCTTCAAAGTATTGAAAACTGCGTCGGCGCCTTAATGCCATTTTCCTTTATAATCACAACGGTTGTATTAATCTGTAGGTTTGGGACTTGTGGAGAGAAGGAAAAGCCTTGGAAATAATGGATTCAACACTTGGTGAATCTTATCCTCTTGATGTAGCCCTAAGGTGTATACAAATTGGGCTATTGTGTGTGCAAGAAAGTGCCTTCTATAGGCCATCCGTGTTGGAAGTCATTTTCATGCTTGGCAATGAAGTAACCCTTCCTTCACCTCGAAAACCTGCTTTCTTGTTCAATTCTAACGTAGAGCATTCAGAATCTTCAACATCTGGAGATCCTTCAATAAACAATGTCACAACTACTACAATCAGTTCTCGATGAACATGAATTGATAGATATAAAAGAAATATATCCTATTGGCTGTGTTGTGTTACCTAGATTGATTGTATTTGAGAAGACCAAATAATGAAAGTTTGTAATTAAAATGCAAAGCTATTGCCAATGCCAAAAACAGAGTCGAGAATCCTACTTGTTTGCTTTGGCGCATAAATTTTGTAAGTGTGTATGTATTGTAAAAAGTAACATAGTAGTGAGAAAATTATCATCTCACTACAATTTGTAATGGTCAAACGCATTGCATGTTCACATAAATCTAGCATGTCAAAATTGAAGTTTTTTAACCATTAACAATATGTAACTTGCTAACACAATTAAAGTTGTATCTTCTCTTATATCTTCTTCTTTGAAATATCTACAACCTAATGTTTATCACATCTCACGAATCCAGATCAATAGCGTTGAAGAACTTCAACTTGAACTTAAGAAAAGTGTAATTCTCGCCATTAAAACCCAGAGGTTTTCTCCAAATAATTTCTGACCTAGCAATATGCAACTCTCAGATTGTTGATTTTTTGTTTTTTTTGTTTTATGTTTTGGTAGACAAAGTTTTGATATAAATTGTCAGATAGTAAATTGGGTAATGCAGAAATTTTCACTTCAAGCGCACACACCCAAATGAGCCGAGAAATGTGTCTAGAACAAGGATGGATTCAATTCACATCACTTTCATGCATTTTCCAAGAACCTCTTGACAATCAAGAAACTCACTTAATATTCTCACAAATCTTGAGTCAACTCAAATAAGATAAAAATAATGATCATCAGACAAAGATTTTCCTTATAAATGAGTTGATACAGACATTTTGAATTTCTGAGTATATACAGTTGAGAGTATATGACTGAAAGTTAAAACATTTGAAGAATTATAACAGTTTCGCAATGTTAAAACTCTTTATTTGATGATTCTCTATTTCACAAACTGGATCAACCATTGCTAAACCCAATGAATTGTTGAAAAGTACCTGCTCTGGAATGGGAATGGAACACAAAGCATGATAGACCACCGTGTTTGTTGACAAAGATGAAGGAATGTCAACAACTTTTTTGCATAAATGATTTTGTTGACAAATACAACAATTTGTCAATAATCCCTTGGAATAGAAACAAGTTGTTGATAACCCACGAGTTTGCTATTATACCGAATAGAACAAAACGCAACACGATTGTCCACAGAAATTGGAAATTGTCAACAAATTTGGCAAAGCAATTAGTTGATAACATAGAGAAGATGTTGAAGATCAAGGAGAAGGACACTGAGATGTCAACAGGAATACTAAATTGTCAACAGTTTCAACTTGAAGAAAACTTGTCATTTAAAAGCATTTAGGGTTACTTTGATCAAACACTCTTAAACTACTTTCACATAAGTAGTGTTTAAATTAACTTGAATTTTAATTTTCCAATTTAAGCTTGCAAGTGTTTTTTTTTTTTTAATAACACTTCCCCTTTAGAGTTGGAAAAAATGGGTTGGCCTTGTTTTTGAAGATGGCCTGTGAACTCGCAAACTTCGGACCTTTAATCAAAGTTCACTATTTTTCTACTTTTTTTAAGAGATAAATATAATACAATAAAATTCCCAATTTAAAATATAAAGATTATCAAATTAAAGTTGCAAATTACTAACATCAACATCAAAACACAACATTAAGTCCTAAACATAGATAAACTATTGTGCTCAATTAAATAAATTACACAAACTAAACAAAAAGCAAAACATCATCACTTTAAAAAAACAAATCTTTCGGTGAATTAGAAAATGAAGATTAAAAAGAAAAAGAAAAAGAATCAAGGGCAACAAACTACTATGATGAGTAACAATTATACTGCCCACAAGGTTTAGGTCCTTTTAACAAAATGCACTATTTTCTCATATCAAATTTAGGTCACAAATACTAAGTATCATCAACATGAGCATCAATATACAAAACTAAAAATATCAGCTGCCATCCATTAAAAAAAAAACTAAAAATTAACGTTGATTATTCTTGCCCAAGTTCAAGATATATGCTACCTCTAATCCTTAATATAAGACTCCGTTTGACTTTTATTTTGGTCCTAAATATAAGACCCCAATTCATTTTTTCTCATATTTATGTATTTTTTCCCAATATAGTCCTTTTAATAATGGTAGTTTTAGCCAACGCACTTGATTAGTAAGAATATTTTAGGAAAGATAACACCTATTTATTACAAATGACTAATTTAACTTATTTTCTTAATCTCTTCAAATTAGTCATCTAGCTCTTATAATTAGGACCGGAGGTAGTACTTCTTTCCAATTATCAAGTTTTAATATGGTAAACATTAATGAAAACTAAGATTTTTAATTCAAGTCATAAATTTTAGAAAACTAAAGTGCCAAATTAATGCCTAAGTAACTAAAACTAAACCAAATCAAACGGTTTTCCTCTAATAGGTAAGAAAAAAAAAGCCATAATTACATAAGCATTTTGATATTTTTGCATCATATTGGATCATTTTGTTGAAAAGATAGATTAAGATAATTTTTAGCAAATACTAGCTAAATAAAAGTGTGCAAATAATTATAAAAATAGTTAAAGCATCAAATGATTAAAAAAAAATGTGAGCTTAAATAAGCTAGTCCGCGACAACCTCGGGCTTGATAGAGTCAGGCCCTTGAAATCATGCTTTTTGAGAGCCCGTCCCCACCAACAAGCTGGAATTTAAATGGATTAGGTTTGTTTTTCCAACAACTTTCTTCTTGATCAATCTTGCTCCATTATTTATCTTTATATTCTTTTAATAATTAACTACACAAGATATTCATATTAATTCTAGTAGTTGGTCATACTTAAGCGTGATATAAAATATATAATGTAATAATATTTGACATAATAAAAAAAAAATTTGGTCAAAGACATAATCAAAATTAATTATGCATGTTCTACCTCTTTTTTTTATGATGGAACCATGAGTATGATTGGAACCGCATATTTTGATTTAGAACTTGACATTGAAAAAATCGTTAGAGTATTAAAAATATAAACTGAGTAGTAAATGGTGCAGCACAATATTGTATATAATCTTGTAAATATTATTTCTTCTATTTTTTCAATAAAAGATTATTAATTCAACTATGTTGATTAAAAAGTTGGTTAAAATTAATTGGACAATAAAAATGCAAATTTTTTTTAAAAAAATATACACTTATTTATAGGGAAGATGTAGGAAAGAGTGCAACTCTACCAAAAAAAATGACTTTCAACAATAACATAAAGGTCATTGCCACAACAGTTGTGGCTAAAAAGTTTCAGCGGCAACAAAAATAACAACTTTCATAAGTTTTGGGGGTGACATTTGTTGCTGTTGAAAGACAATTGTCACCACTGAAAAGTTTATTTTTAGTTGTGACTTTCTAGAGTTGCCATTGAAAGACATTTTTAGTTCTCACTTGAAGTTTTATTTTTTGCAGCATAAGAGAGAGAATTTACAATTTAAATAATTTACTTCGATAATGAATGCAATGATATTAATATGAGTGATTACATAGGGCAAAATTGTAGAAACCTCTTAGTATCTCTTACAGATAAAAGCAAGTTATACCAAAAATTATTTCTTATAAAGAGTAACGGATGGAGTTATTAACTTGTAAAATTTCATTAAAGTTTTTTTTTTGAACTATGACAAAATGATATTAAAAAGGAGAGTTTAAATATTACAGACAGTCAAATAACTTATATTAGCTATATTAAAAGAAAGAAAACTACTTTTAGGAATTAAATCAATATAGTAAGATGAGAAGTTATAAATAAGAGAATGAACTTCTTGCCAAGTGGTGGATGAGATGTGGGAAGACAGAGATGGAAAATGTAAGAAGTATTTATCAACATAGTGGATGTGAAAAGGAGGCTTCAAGTGAAGGGTCATGACACTAGAGTTGTTGATCCAATAGAGAGCAGCACGAAGACATTTTGAATGAAATTCAGCACCAGCTGTAGTTGTATTTCTCCAAAAAAATTCTTTAATGCATTGACTAGAAGAACAAATCACTCCCTGGCAGTAATGAATTCGATTCCTCTTGTATTTGAACAACAGAACATCCCATCCATTAGGACTAAGGATTAGATGATTCTTATTAAGTTGAGCAAATTTGTTAGTTGGTCTAGCACTGAGGCAAAGCTTAAAAGAAAACTCCGTAAAAGAACTGACTCACTTAAATTCTTGAATAACTGAGGTTGGAGAAATTTTCACCCCTTGATGTAGAACCAAATTTCTTTTCCTCCAAATAATATTGAGAAGGTATATGATCCCATGAGATATGTGTAGGCGATTATCTTTGCAAAGCTGAGTTAGTGTTTGCTTGACCTAAAGGATGAAGTAATCAAAATTAGAAGCTAAAAGCTTAATGGACAAACCTCCAAACCAGATTCATCAATTGTGAATCTCATGGGTCGGAGAATACTTTTTTGATCACGGCATGTTCAACATGCTTTATCCCAATAAAGAAAAATCTTAAATCTAATTAACTTTTTTAAAAAATTTAGTAACTTTATAAATTTATGTCTATCTAATATATTATTCTTGGATCTTATTTATAAGACAGAAAGAGAATTTTCTTATCTTATTTATAAATTACTTTATTAAATTTTTAATATAAATAATGCATTAGAGTTGGATAACTAATATAAGGAGGTTAAAAAAATTAGTTATGTTGGTTAATTATTACAAATATATGTTGATTTCATAAATTGTCTTATTTAACTATAGTAGGAACCTCTTATAATTAATAGAAATATTTTAGAGAAAAAATTATAAATTTGGAAAATAAAGTAGATTGAGATCTTATAGACCATATTCAACTCTCAATTAGTTCTTGTATTAAGGGCTAGAGGTAGTACTGTTTTATTCTTCATTTACTATTGTGAAAATTATATATATTAATTAGGGATAAAGTGGAAAAGTTATTAAATTTTAAGCAGAGTTAACAAATTTAAATTTTTATTAGAAGTGACTTATAAATAAAATTAGAGAAATACACTTTAACAGAAATTCAATAAATTAGCGATCAAATTTTACATTCATAGAATAAATTTCAATAATGTAATTTATGTTAAGAAATTTTTTTTTTTCCAGTTTATAAATAAGATCTGATAGGATCTGCTATCTCTACAGCTTTTGGACGACTTGTTCAAAATTGTAAGATCAGCGAGGCACAGGAACATCTTTACAGAACCAGACCTTCCAAGAAGTTTGAAAAATAAGTAAATTACAATTATTCTATAGATCTAAACGACCCACCCAATTTGAATTCAACGCGGTTTTTATTTATTTATTACACCATTATACTTGTGGTGTCTAATAGGGGCTGGGAGTAGTTGGCGCCTCAAAAGTCAAACTAAATGGAACTTTATACACATATAACTATTACTTATATATATATATATATATATATGTGTATATATATATAAGTCACTTATACTTGGTTTCCACATACCAAAATATGCACTAAATTAATAAAAGTTTCCACATTGCCTCCATTAATTAAAGAAAGCATATTGGAAAAATGGTGTACATTTTCTCTCATATATATATATATATATATATATATATATTTTTAATCTTAGTCAATAAGAGTAAAATTGAAAAATGTCATTAGTTACCTTACAAATAACTTATATCTAGAACAGAATTTTTCCTTACAAATAGCATATATATAGAAACAGAGCGGTACATTAATATGCAGAGTTTGATGTCTTGTCTACTAATGGTTTGTGTGTTCAGTTTAATTTATCTTAAATAATTTTATATATTAATATAATTTTTAGTCTTTTAAATTTGTCTTCATTTTAGTTTGGAATGATTAATATACAAGTTCTTATAGTTTCAACCGGTTTTTAATCAAGTCCCTATAATTTTTTTTCTTTTTATTAGGTCCTTAATGTTTTGCCTTATTTTTAATTAGGTCCTTGTTGTTTTTATTCTTTATTCTATAAATAATAATATGCTATAAATAATAAATTATTATAATAATCTTCTATTAATATTCTTTTAAATTTTTAGTTAAACATATATATATTATTTATTTTTTTATTCTAATTTTTGTAATTATATTTTTTCCAGTTATATAATTATTAATTTAAAAATGAAATTAATTTTAAACAGTAAATTTAATAAATAATTTTAAAAAAAAGTACAAAGCACTTAATTAAAAAATAAGTGAAACTATAAGGATATGATAAAAAAGGAAAAAAAAAAGGAGGAGCCTAATTAAAAACATGTGAAAGTAAAAGGATACGATAGAAAAAAAATTTTATAGGGACCTAATTAAAAATCAAATGAAACTATAAAGACCCAGAAATTAATTATCCCTTTTAGTTTTGTTCCTTCAAGTTTCATTCCATTTAGGACTTGTTTGGTACAAGGGGAGGGGAGGGGAGGGGAGGGGAGGGGAGGGATTTTACTCCCCTCCCTTTATTCGGATTGCTGAAATTTTTTAGAATATCCTCTCCCAAATTAGGGGAAATTAGTTTTCAATATACCTATATTACCCTTTTGATCTTATCTCAGGCAAAAAAAAAAGGATGGTAACTTTGGTACTTTTATTAGATCATATATCAAATCACAAAAAGTCCCTCCCCTCCTCTTTTCTCTCATCAATTCAAACAAAATAATATTAAAACTCCTCTCCTCCTTTTTCTTCCTTTCCCTTTCACTAAAATCTCTTTCCTCTTTTCCCCTCTTTTAAGCCAAATACACCATTAAGACAGTGGTCCCCCATAATTTAATAAAAACTTACATCATTTTACTTTTTGAGAAATCAAAACCTATAATTTGAAACTTAAGAAATTAAGATCAAAATTCGTATAAATTTGAAAGAACGTAGATGTTAACCCTCAAAATATCAAATATATGAGATAAATTTAATCCTAAAACAAAAAATAAATTTTTCAGGGGATGCCCGAATACCCTCCAAGTAGTAAATGGTGGGCATGGGACAGATTATTTCAGGTTTAATCAACACACTATAGCCCTACATAAAACATTAATTTAACGCCCTCACCAGGGCTATTTCAGGTTCTATAAACCTATTAGATTATTCCAATTAATTGGAATTAAGTAGGTCCACGTAATGGTGACAAAATGTGTCCTTAAAGATTTTTTTTTCCCTTGGGATTAATACAAATAATCCAAAGGAGAATTATTACGAATTCCTAAGGAAAGAACAAAATTACCTAAATGTCTTAATGATAAGTGAATAATTACTATTTTTTATATTAAAACTTGTCATTATATACTAGTTGTTCTGTATCTCTGATATTTTTTAATAATTATATTTGTTTCTCGAGACTTCATGACAGTTTCCTTATTTGTAATACGGTGTGTTTACTCGGACGGTCACAGATGAAGTCGTCTGAACGAGACGGCTTTTAATTCAAGGAATGTGCATGCAAAGTTGGAAAAAACTTCTCCACTTGACGCAATGTTTGAATTTTGACACTAACGGACTGGCATGGTTTCTTTGACTCGGTCTTCTGTTGACTCGGACGGACAATGATGCCTCTAAAGAGTTGACTCGTAGTGATCACGAAACGTTTCAGTGGCTCGCAATAACTCGTAATTGACTCGGACAGCAATGTCTCTGAAGGCTGCCCATGCAAGCAGGTATTTTATATTATTATATATTCGCACAAGCAAGTAGATGTTTCCAAAGCCTCCTGCCATCTATCTATTAAATTTAAGTACATTAAAAATTAAACAAATAAATAAATTATAACAAATATAACTTGATTCCTCTAAAATACTCCTATGTAAGATTATATTATTTATCAATTTATAAATAAATTTAATTAATTAATTTTAAAAAAATTGATCAATATGATAGATAAAATATATTAAAGTCTTGTATTTAAAAGCAAAAACTAACTCATTAGCTATTTCCTACATTTATGATCAAAAGGATTAAATATGAGAGACAAAATTATTTAAAGTCTTACATTTATGACTAAATCTATTTTTCAACCAACTCCTATATTAAGAATCAGATGCCATGTATTTTTTTTCTTAAAGAAGCAAATAGTATAGTCTTGGGTGTGCACATTGATGTTTGGATGTGAAATCTTAAATGGCTAACATTACTTGGCCTCCCATGCATGAGTAAACTTCAACAATGTCAACAAATAATTTGTATTTTTTTGAAAAAATTAATTAACATTATTTATAACTTATGCCAATAAGATTTGGTCTAGTTAGTAAAGAGTAATCTCATAACCCACAAAGTCGTGAGTTTGAATTTAACTGCCTATGTGAATATTTTGTTAGTGGGTAATTTATGAATATCTCTATAAGTACTTTTTGAACCTGGAAGTATGCATTGACCTTGGTAAGCACTTGAATCCAATTCCCTTGAACTTTCTCTTACTAAGAAAATAATTAGTGATTGACCTCTATGTATTGATGAGTTTTACTTTCCATTTTTTTCAATTATATAGATGTAAAAATCATGTAATGCTGGAGAAAAGTCAGAAAACTACTCACCTTTTATACAAGGAATATCATCAACTACAATTTTTATACTATTAGTAATGGAAGTTCTGAGAACGAAGATAGCTATGAGGCTGATTTTCATATATCTAATCTTATTCTTCTATTACTGCTTCTTGTTTTGTGAAGCTTCTTCTTCTGACGCCATAACCATTGGCAAACCCATTAGCGATAATGGAGAGCTTGTCATTTCTAAAGGAGGAAAATTTGCTCTTGGCTTCTTCTCTCCAGGCAAATCTACCTTTCGCTTTGTTGGAATCTGGTACTATAACTTGCCAAAGCAAACTTTTGTTTGGGTTGCCAATAGAGATAATCCCATAAATGACTCTTCTGGAGTTCTCTTCCTCAACCCAAATAATGGAAATCTCGTCCTCCGCCAGAACTCCACCAACTTGCCCATTTGGTCCTCGAACGTTTCTGTCCCTGTTCCAAGTAATACAGTTATGGCTCAGCTCACTGATTTAGGTAATCTCGTTCTGATTCAAAATAATGACTCCAAAAATGCATTATGGCAAAGCTTTGATCATCTCACTGACACCCTTCTTCCATATGCCAAACTGGGTTTCAACAAAAGAACTGGTCAGAACTGGTTGTTGCAGTCATGGAAGACAGAAGATGATCCAGGAACAGGAAGTATCTCACTTAGGTTCAACACATCTGGTAAAGATCAAGTTTTTCTATACAATAAAAACGTTCCACTTTGGCGAGGTGGGTTCTTCAATGGCGAAATACTTGTGGGTTTGCCATCTATGAGAAGAGAAATGTCATATGCTTTCAACCTCACTATCACAGACGATGATAATTCTGCCGGATTCACATATCACGCCGTCGATCCCACCGCCATCTTCCGGATCTCAGTTGTTCCGACGGGATACATGCAAACACATAAATGGGATCATGATATAAATGATTGGAAGCTATATGGGTCATACCCAGAAATCAATTGTGAAACCTATGGAACTTGTGGGGCCAATAGCAAGTGTGATTCTTTCAACTACGCTTACAACAAGTGTTTTTGCTTACCCGGGTTTGAACCTAGCAACCCTAGTGAGTGGTACATGAACGATGAATCAGCTGGTTGTGTGAGGAAGAAAGGACCATCTTTGTGTGGGAATAGTGGAGAAGGCTTCATTAAAGTGGATGGTGTGAAGATTCCAGATACTTCCATAGCCAAGTTTCAGAAAGGTTTGAGAATGGAGGATTGTGAACAAGAGTGCTTGAGAAATTGTTCTTGCAATGGCTATGCAGCTTCAGATGTGAGAAATGGAGGAAGTGGGTGCTTGACTTGGCATGGAGGTTTGCTGGACACAATGGTATTAAGTGAAGAAGGCCATGATTTATATGTTCGCGTTGATGCTGTTGAACTTGGTATGTATTTGTATGTGTTTGTGTTTATATGCATATATATATGACTTGTCCTTCTTCATTTCTTTTACTGGTTTTAATCTCCTTTTCCTTTGTCTTAAAGACCACTTTGTTTCCATTTAATTTTCCCAGCAAATTATGCCAAGAAATCAAAAGGAACGCTTCCGAAGTCCGCGATGGTGGGAATTCCAGTAGCTACTTTCGCTGTGATTGTTCTTCTAATTGCCTTATGTGCTTATTGCTTTCGGATAAGAAAAATAACAGGTGATTACTTCTTTCATTTACGGGAGAATTATAAGGAGAACTCAAAAGAGAAAAATAATTACAAAATAAGTTCCAGATTTATTTTTTTATTCTGAAATTTGTCATTACAGGTTACTTAGATGGTTACTAGAACCTTTTAGTAATTATTTTCTTTCCTTGGAACTTGATTGTAATTTATTTTCTCTAGGACAAGTTATGTTTCAATAAAAATAATTATCTTAAAGTGAATTTAGGGAAATGATGAAAGGAAAAAAAGCCAGAGAACGAATAACATATAGGAGAATTACAATGAAACCTCAAGAAAAAAATAATTACCAATAAATATTAATAACAAGTGAATAATAATTATTTTCTACCATAACTATTCTGTTAATTCTCCCACAATATGTGTCGTTACCGCTTCTGATTTTTTTTTTTGGGTAAATATTGATTCAAACAACTGTAAATTCATGAGTTTAATTGTAAATAAAGCGTTTAATTTTCAAATATGACTCTGTATATATTTGCAACTGAGATTCCTTTTTGCAATGGTTTTGAATCAATATATACTTGTAACTCATTTTTTAGATTCTTTTTCTTTTTTGGATCTACCTATCATGAATTTAATCTTTTCCAGCTCATCCCTTTTTCTTTGACCCCACGAAACTTATTAAAATACATGGATGTATGTATGTTGCCGTCGGATAATTAAATGGTTTTTTTTTTTCCTGTGGCTAAATTTTTTTTTTATCCGATATTGAAGGCATTGGTCTTTGGGTATCTTTTTGTTCTACTGTTAATATTATTCAAATTTTCTTAGCGTCATTCCAACCTCTCATTTTCGCCATGTTTAGGTGGTGAGATAACTGAAGAACAAATGAAAATAGATTCTCCAATAGAAGAAGAGTACCAGGATGAAAATAGAGCACAACCAAGCTTGCCATGTTTCAGCATTAAAACCATAATGGTTGCAACAAATAAATTCTCGAATGAGAACCGATTGGGGCAAGGTGGATTTGGTTCTGTGTACAAGGTAAGTGAAATATTTAAAAATGAAAATATTCCTGTGCACTATTATTGACACAATCGAATCACCAAAAAATTTATTGAGTTGTTAATACGTCATGACCCGTTCTCAGTTCTTGCATCACATCTTGTCATTTCCAATTCGCCCTGCTGCTCATTTATTGTAAGATTTTTTTAATGATTAATTGCTCATCTGGATTGTGCCCACCTTTTAATTTTCAGGGCTTATTATTTAATGGACAAGAGATAGCAGTGAAAAGATTGTCTCAAAGTTCTAGACAAGGAACTCAAGAGTTCAAGAATGAAATTAAGGTGATTGGAAGATTACAACACAGGAATCTTGTAAAGTTGCTTGGTTATTGCATTCATAAGAAAGAAAGAATGCTGATATATGAATACCTACCCAACAAAAGCTTGGACTTCTTTCTCTTTGGTGCGTGTTCTTCTCCTTCTCTTTTCTTTAGACTAATATTGCTTTCAGATATTACACTTTCAATTAACAGGCCTCAATAAATTAGAGAAGAGGCAACATGCATATTACTTCATTAGTTTGTCATTTCATTATATTTTGGTCTCTGTCCATGACTTTTCACATATCATAAATATTGTCAATCATAAGAAATTTTTTTTTTAAAAAAAACTAAGGTCGTACTTCGAAACGGCTCAAAGTATTTGTGTTCAGCATGTATCAAGGATGAAAACAAGGAACAGAACTAGAGAGAAAAAATTTGCTCCAAAGTTGATTATTTTGCTTGTCTTCTCGCTGATTTTGTAATTTTTGCTCAATTTTTAAGGATTTTCCATTTGACCCATAATACAAAATATGTCTCTGATTCGGTCCTATAAAATGAAATTTTCCCTATTTAATTTGTATGTGTTTGATATACCAAGATAAGGTTTCCAACATTTTCAATGTTAAGAAGCTATTAAGGTTCATTGCAGATAGGGATAGAAGATCATCACTAGATTGGGACACCCGTTTTCACATCATCATTGGAATTGCTCGAGGCATTCTCTATCTTCATCAAGATTCAAGGTTGAAAATAATTCACAGAGATCTTAAAGCCAGCAATGTCCTTTTGGACCTTGCAATGAATCCTAAAATTTCAGATTTTGGAATGGCTAGAATATTTGGAGAGGATCAGATCCAAGCAAATACAAAACGAATTGTTGGGACATAGTAAGAACAAAAGTCTTGCGCATACTTTTAATTAAATCACTAACTCAATTCGATAACAATCTCATGTTATAACTATTTTTCTTATTGCAGTGGTTATATGTCTCCAGAATATGCAATGGAAGGACAATATTCAACAAAGTCTGATGTTTTCAGCTTTGGGATTCTGTTGATAGAGATTATTTGTGGAAAAAGAAATACAGACCACGATAAAGAAAGATCATCTGTAAATTTAATTGGACATGTAAGACTAAAGATACAAGAGGATGAAATTCAAATAATCATTGATCTTTTTCATTTCCTCTCATTTAATTTGAAAGCCCTAGAAATATTGGCTTCAAAATTTTGATGGGTATTTTATTTTTTTTCCAAATAATGAACTGATAGTGCAATTTTTTTGGTAGGTGTGGGAGATGTGGAGAGAAGAAAAATCCTTGGACATAGTGGATCCAATACTTGGTGAAGCATATCCAATTGACTTAGCCTTAAGATGTGTACATATTGGGCTCTTGTGTGTGCAAGAAAATGCCTCCTATAGGCCTTCCATGTCAGAAGTAATCTACATGCTTGGCAATGAAGTATCCCTCCCCTCACCTCGAAGACCTGCATTCCTATTCAATTCTAATGCAGAGCTTTCAGAATCTTCAACATCTAAAGATCCTTCTGTAAACGAAATTACTGGTACTACAATCAGTGCTAGATAGGCATGAAATGGCATATGACAGGAAAGCATTTTATGATCCTAGGTCTTGCTATACTTATTATCCTTAATTTTGTATCAACATGTGTCGTTTACAAATGTTTACATGTTAGCCACAACACTTCTGATTCCCAAAAAAGGAAATCATATTAGAATGTCATTATGCCTCCTTTATCTCCAACTCTCCGTCATGGGCTGCGATCGGTAGGTTCTCGAGTTTGCCAGTGATGCCAATGGTGGCAACTAAGAAGTGTTTTGTATATTTTAAGTAAATATCCTATCTAGCTCCTACATATAGTATCAAAAAGAGTATATTCTAGGGAATTGAAATTTGAGTCCTAGTGGGTGATAAGAAAATGGGCATCACTAGTAGGTTGCGTGCTAATGGGTGATAAGGAAATTTGAGTCCTCATGTGTGAATGTGATACTACTCTCTTGTTATGGAATTGACCTTAACCATCCTAACATCAGCTAGAAGGTTTTGATCCGGCTGAATCACTTTCTGTGTTGAAGACTTTGCTAAAGCAATGTTTGCTCGAAGTTTGTTAACTTTAGAGAACAACATATAATGCAGCACATAAATTGGAGGGAATACTGGAAGCCTTTGGCACCAAATTTTACAGCGTTGGACTCATTAAAGCAAAGCATCACCACATTTGTTACATGGCATGATCATGTAACTTCATTTTATCAATGGCTCATATTTGCTCAAACTCCGTGAACTTTAGAGGAGTTAAGTCCTCTCAAACCTAGTTAATCACTAGAATTTGCATGTTCACTTAAATTTGTATGTTCAATTGTTTTTCTATGTAAAATCTACAAGTAAATGAAACTTGCTACGCCACGTCTTGAAAATTTAGGAGCGACTAGCCTGAAATATAAGAAACCCATATCCCTTAAGCCTGTAATATATAAATCTCTCAATTATATATGCAGAGCAAAATTAGCGACCTTCCTGTAGAGGTTTTGATAGTACAATTCAGTTAAAAAGAGCTCCACCCCAGATCAACAACCATCCAACACATAAATGAGGCGATGATCCAGTCTATGACCTATGTGGAGCACCTAAATTACAAAAGTAAATACATAAGTTTAACCTTACATTAACTATATGTTAGTTCAAAATGAGCAAGGAATCCCCCACCAATCTGTGGGAGGAATAAGGTCACCTACACTATTTAAGGCCATAAATATTTTGTAATGATTAACATCCCTATTATAGAGATTAAATAAATACTGAAAGAAATAGATTAAACATATATGCCTCTGTATAACATAAAAACATAACAATTACTTTCAACTTCTAAAGTATACAATCATAAGCAATAATGAAATTATATATAAGACTATGAAATGAACAACATTAAATATATAATAAAACAACTTATCTATGAAAATTCAATTCACAAATAATATAAAATCTCATTATTTAAAAGGATTTAAACAGAACAAAACAACAAGCTTGGACAAGCGTAGGGTATATAACCAATTAAGCATGACTTGAAGCAATGAAAACAAGCATAAGAACAATGCCCACAAATAACAAGCACAAATGACGTGCCCACAAATATCAAGCATCAATGATGTGCCTACGATTATCAAGCTAGCTATGTTTTAATCATGGCGCGTCAATGACTAATAGTACTAATATTAGCAACCAGTGTTCTGTAATTAGTTCTCAAAAAACATTTCCAAGCATGTCTGGAATTAAATTACCATAGCAAGGAAAAAAAAAATCTTCACATAATAAAAGCTCACGAAAGAGCATTTTACAAGACTTTGGCATGAAAGCTTACAAATCACATCTCAGAAGTTTCCTCCAATTTACATGCACGAGTGTTCAATATAAATAAAATGAAGAACAAATAACATTAAATAAAATTCTTATTAATTATATATTTAAATATGAATGACAAAATGATGTAATTCCGAACAAATTTGCCTTGATGAAGCATTGTTTAACAAATTTGGTAGTTTAATTGAAAGTATAGCAAGTAGTAAAAATATCACTTGTAAAAATTATTATGAGATGCTATTCACTTACCTACTAAGCTCCCAGTACATAACTTAATGACCAACACAAAGTCATTATTATTCCATTTAAATTTTCTATGAGATATCCATAATATCTCATCACAAGATTTTGATTAAGGAGTTAAGCAATCATCTAAACACAGAATCATAAATTCTACTTCTATTTCATTTATTACCTCAAACTAATACTTTCTTACCCACACAAAATCAAATCCAATTTATATGTCCAATTCTCTTCTAACATATGCAACTAACCTCCATTTACGAATCTTAATCCATAAATGTCTAGAGTTGTGAAGAAAGGAATCTGCTTGCTATAACATGAAAATCAAATAAATTTATACACTATAATTACCCCATATAACTCCACTCGCAATTAACTACTCTTCCAAGCCTTTTAACAAACAACTTATGTGCATTCTAAATCAAGTCATAAAACAATCAATATATTATCTCATATTACTATCCAAACAACTTCAAACGTCTAGAATAGATCACAAAGTCTCCTAAATTAAATCTTTTAACAATATTTAACTTATAAATAAACAGAACCCATGTCTTCTTCTTTTGCAACAATCTAAGGTTTCAGCAAAATGCCCATTCAAGCAAGCTTTCTTCCCCAATACTAAAGCCAAATAAAACCCCAAATTTCAATATTATTCCAGATGCGCAGCTGTAAGGGAAAGAAAATTACCGTAGCCCCTCACGCAAGAATCGCCGCAAACAATCAGAATGAGAGATTTTAGATATACAGATAAATCCAATCAACGTGACAGCAATGCAGGAGAACGGTTCGATATTACCCACACACACAACGTCTTGCGGAAGCGAGGAAGGAGGAAGAAGATGAAGAACGCAGCCGCAGAAAAGAAGAAAAAGAAAACTCCAACGACCTCGGCACAGCGGCGGCGTAAGAGGCAGAGGAAGAAGAAGATGAAGTCGCAACTGCAAAGAAGAAGGAATTCAGGCCCACGCCCTTTGATCATCTTGACAAAAAACGAAAAGGAAGAAAGACCGAAGCTCAATACAGACCTATACCCGCAGGAGCGTCGATCGAATCAGAGGAAGAAGAAGATAAGCTGACGACGCAGAACGGAACTCAGGTTCGGCCGCATACAGCAGCAACTTGCAGAGGCCTCGACGTGCTCACCGGCGACGGACCGAGAAGGACGGCGAACGACGACTGAAGCTTCTTAACTCTGCTCTCGCTGGCACGACGGAAAAAATGGGGAAGGGTGTCTCCAATTGCCCCTCCTCCACCATTTTCATCCGCTTCACATCCTAATCATAACATTTAAAATTTGAGAAAATCGCATATAAATACCATTTGAATTCTAAAATTTTAAATCAGTCATTCTAATTTTATGAAGAACAAATAAGTCTACAGGTATTAAATTGGGATTTATAAATTTTAGCAAATTATCTTAATGCCTTTTCTCTCATCTTTTTTTTTGTCTTTTCTCTCACTTCATGTTCAAAAAGCTCTTCTCTCTCTCTTCAGGTCCTCTTCTTTGAAGGGTAGTCAAACTGAAGGCTAGGCATGAATTGTCAAAAGGTTCCATTAAAAAGAAGAAGATCTGTCTCTCCTACAGCATTTTGGTATGTTCATAATGAATATTTTATTATGTTTGGGGTTTGAGATACGGTACTTCCTGTCTTTCGTCTACCCTTCTCAATTTCACCACCAAAATTATGAGAGAGAAAGAGAAATAAATAAAGTTTAGAGAAGAAACAGAAAAAAAAAGGGGAAGAGAGAGAGAGGAAGAAGAAGCGCAGTGCATTTTATATGAGGTTTGAGAGTATATTAATTAACTTTCTACTATTTTTTAATAAAGTTTGTTCCTAAAATCTGCTACTTTGTTAGTTTTCATTTTCTGCTATGTTCTGTTAAATCTGGGATGAGTAATAAATTTCATTACTTAAGTAGTAAATTTCAATACTTGAGTAATAAATAGCTCTGATTAGTTTGTAGTGAAATGAGAGCACTTACGATGTGAATGATTATATTTATACCAGTAACAACAACTTTTCCATAAAGACAAGGAGATTAACTTGTTATTGAAATTGAACTCATTTGTTAATGGAACTGATCAGATTTGTTATAGTAATGATTGCATTATTGTGAAGCAAATTAAGTTGAGTTGTGGGATTTACTACACTTCATAATGGAATTGGCTATGTTTCTTTTGATAATGATTAGCCTATTGCGAAAAAAAATATAGTGTAGTGGATGACTATAAAGTGGTGTTTTTGCAAAAAGAATTTCCTGGACCAAGGAAGAAGTTTAAGAAGAGTATTGTACACACAAATGCATTATCAAAATATTGTTATGATACTTGACTTATGATTGTAGATAGAATTTATTTACAAAAATATATTTAATCACTATTATGCATATTTATTGACAACAAGTGCAAATTATATTTACTTTTTGATGTGATTATAATGAAGGTAGCTTTTTTCTTTTTTTGGTTAAAGTATAGGTATCCTCCCATTGAAGGCAATCATATTTAAGGTATTGTTAGGCACTAAATGTAGGTACCTCTTTCAATAGGGATTCGAACCTTGGTTCGCCACTTTCAACAACGTTTTCAGTGATTGACAACTTTCAAAATGAATATACTAATTTTCATAATGTGTTTCACAATCTCTTTATTTGTAACCATTTATAATCCATTTGCACATAATTTTACTAATACATATAATAAGAATAACAACTTGTGAAATAAAAATGACCATTTGCGTAAAAAGTTTTATAATTTGTTATGAGCTATTAGCAGACAGTTTTACAAAACAAGTAAAAGGAATTACAACTTGTGTAATGAAAATTGTCAATTGCATTAGGAGATTTGCAACTATTTTTAATGCTTTTACCCACAATTTTAGTAAATATCTAACGAGAATAACAACTTATAAAATGAAAATGACCATTTGCGTAATGAGTTTTGCAACCTATTTTAATCAACGTGTTAGTATGTGAAAATATTCAACCGTCTTTTCTTTTTCTTACTCCAAGGGCATATGAGTCATCCTACCAAAATCTGTAAATCCTAAATTTATATCTCATGCCTATTTGGTCATTTCATTTATTTGGATCACCTTTTTTCCTTTTTCAATTTCAATGAGTATTTTTTTGTTATTTTCCCAAATTTTAACTGGTTTCATATTTATAAAATTATAAATAAAATACTAAATTTTCTAAAAAATAAATAAAAAATAAAATTACTAAATTTTGGTCAGGATAATTCAAAATAATAATAAAAGATATTTTATAAAATTATTTTTTGAAATATAAAATTTAAATTGTTAAAATTTTGATCTTAATAATTGAGATAAGAAATGAATAGAAATGGAAAGAAAGAAAAGCCGTGAGACCTTGAAAAAACTCTGATGAATTTATGTTTTCTTTCTCAACTTTTTCCCAGTTGTTGTTGTTGTTGTTATTGTTGTTGTTGTTATTATTATTATTATTATTATTATTATTTGAAAAAATTGGGCCTCTACACTGCAAGCTAGCTATTTTTTATACAAGACAAATTTTATTAAAAACAAAGTAAAATAATACAACCTCCCCTCCTAAATAAGATTAGTTTGTAGTTCAGCAACATCACAGAGCCACTTCTAAGAACGTGGAGAGCGGAAGCAAAGAGAAGTCCACGGCCAAAAGAAAAATACAAACAAATATACGAGGATGTTAAGATTAGATTTTTTTTAAAAAAATAATTTTATAATATACGAAATAAATATGTGAAATAAATGTGTAATCGTGTTGGTTTAAGTGAAAGTACTTTTTTTAATTGTTTTTTAAGAATGCCAAACACTCCCCTAAATAAGTCTTAACACCATGACAAATTAACCAACCGCAAAACACGAACAAACATCCAGAGAAACACTTCATAATCTCACGCCGTCGTTACGAGAGGAAGAAAAATTAATACAAGACAATGGCTATGTTTTGGCTACGCATTATTATAGACAAAGTATGTAGAAAATTGATCATCTAGGATCTAATCTCTTATATGTGACCCCTCAAACTATCTGAAAGCCATAGGATTTATGATGAATGAATTATCGGTTCGACAGTAATAAAGAGAGAGCAAGAATGCTATTAATCTATTGTTAGAGAAGCGATTAGATTTAAATATCTTCCCCTTATGAATGGCCTCATCATTAACCATTCTTCTCTGCTTCAATGCAACCGGAAAGTTTCAAGATGGGGAATTGGGGATGGGCTGAACCAGGAAAGGCAGTGTCCATCAAAGAACAAGAGGGAGGTTGGGACTCATAAATGTCAGCCCACACGTGAAGCCCAATCTATCTGGCCATCGTAGAAGTTATTGGGCTGACTTAGGCCCAATAGCGTGACTCCACATATTCAAGCCCTAAGGTTGAACAGTTTCCATGTGAGTGAACAAATCTTCTATATAGCCACATTTATTACCTGACAATACCTTAAATAGAATTACCTCTCATAGAAAGATACACTTCCCTATCAACTAAAAAAGACCCTCATTTTGGACTACTAACAGGAATTAAGTTTAGCAGAAGGATTTAATTCCTCGCAATGTTTGAGTTCTTATTAGAAGAAGTGTTCTCAACAGTGCTTCTTGTTAGAGTACTAGTTGAATAGTCAAAGTAGTTAGCCAGCTGTATGTAACTAAGTCTATTAAGTTAAAGAGTGCTTAGCTGTCATATATATTTTATAAATATTGTACCCAGAGCATCATTAATGAACTGAATCATTCAGCCACACATATCACTATCTCTTTCTTCTCTTTCTCTCATTGTTTCTCTGTCTGCTTACCATTCTCTTTCATGGCATCAAAGCATCATGGTTCTGAATCCATGGAGAAGACCTCGCACACTTCTAGATCTGGTGATTCCACTATTGTTCAGAGGAAGGATATTGTAACCTTCACTCATCTTGTTTTGGTAAAGCTAGAGGAGCATAACTATCTCGTCTGGAAAAAAAAAATCATTGCTATCCAAGGACATGATCTTCAAAAATTCATTGACAAGGAATCTAAGCCACCAAACAAATATCTCGCCACAGGCAATGATGGAGAAGGATTCAAAATGAGTCCTAAATTTCTTCACTGGCAGCGTCAAGATCAATTGCTAATGTCATGGATGTCGTGCTTATGTCTGAAGGTGTCCTTACAAGAATAGTTGGATGTGAGACTTCTCTCCATATCTAGGAGGAACTTTAGACACACTTTGCTTCTCAAACCAAGGCGAAGGTTTGACAACTAAAAACACAACTCAAGACTACCAAGAAACAAGGTCTATCGGCCAATGCTTACCTCCTGAAACTCAAAGGAGGTGTTGATGCTCTAGCTGCTGTTGGACATCCGCTCTCTGAATCGGATCATATTGAGCAAATCTTTAAAGGACTACCTAAAGAGTATGACTCTTTTGTCACTGTTGTTATGACTCATACCGATCCCTATACTGTTGATCAAATCGAGGCTCTCATTCTGTCTCAAGAGGCCCGAATTGAGAAAGCTCATAAAGTTGCTGAAGTGCCAAGTGCCAATATTGCTCAAGCTCAGAGTGGTCGTGGTCATGATGATTGTTCTTGTGGAGGATGCTGTGGTCGTGGCCATGGTAGGAATAATGGTGGCTCTCATGGAGGTCGTGCTAGCCAAACAAACTTCTCCAAAGCTTCCTCTTCTTCTATTTTTTGTCAGATTTGTGAGAAAAGAGGTCATACTGCCTCTGACTATTGGTACTGATTTGATGAAGATTTTTAAGGTCTGAATCTCTTTAAGCAAAATAATAAGAAATCACAAAGTGCGAATATTGCAACTACTGATTCCATTGTGGATCCAAACTAGTATCTAGACTCAGGAGCAACCAGACATGATAAATCAGGTATAAAGAGACACAATTCTATTTCTGTTGGTGATAGATATGACTTAGGGTGTGTTTGGGTTACACTCCAAACCATGGTTTGGGGACCCAAACCATGGTTTGGGGAATAATCTACCCAAACACCCCCTCCAAAAACCAAAACCATGGTTTTGGATCAAAACCATGGTTTTGACTCCAAAACCATGGTTTTGGAAAAAGCAAATTTTTTTTGCTTTTGGAGAAAAAAGAGAGAGTGTAAGGGCCTATATGATATGTATTTTGTTATTTTTTTTATAAACATATTTTTTTATAAATATATTTAATCTTATATTTTATAAATATATATACACATTAATTATTTATTAATTATATTATCTTATGTATTATTAATTATGTTGGTAAAAAACATATTATTAACAATTTTATTCATTCAAATTAAATATATCATAAAATCTATTTTTTCTGTAATTATCATATTAACTTATGTCTTTTTTTTAGTAATTTGTATATATAAAAAGTGCTTCTGATAACAACTATCCAAACACTCTCACTTCTCAGAATCACTTTTTTACAAAATCTATTCTTCACAGAATTTATTTTCCCCAGAATCTATTCTCCAGAATCACTTTTCCAAACCACGGTTTGATTTTATCCAAACACACTCTTATTGGTACATTACACTGGTCACACCACTGTTAATTGCTCACAACACAAATCCACTTTACACCTTAAAGATATTTTACATGTTCCTTCTATGACGAAGAATCTTTTGAGTATCTATCGTCTCTGTATTGATAACAACATTCTAATTACTTTCCTTTCTAATGTCTATCTGATCAAGGATCTCCAGACTAATCATGAAATGTTTCGAGCCTACACCAAAACTGGTCTCTATCCTCTCAAAGGAATCCTTCAACAACTCCACAATATCAGACAAAACAAATCATGTCAAGCTGCTCTTATCACTATCTCTCCCGATAAAGATAAGTCTACTTCTATTTCTGATTCCATTGTTCAAATTCATTGTAATTCATGTGCTTTTGTGAATTCTTTCGTTGTTTCCTCTTTTAGGATTTGGCACAACAAGCTAGGTCATCCATCTTCACCTGTTATTTCTCAAATAATGCAACTTTGTAATGTCTCAAATAATAAGAAATCTATTTTTGATTTTTGTAATTCTTATTGTCTTGGAAAATCCCATAAATTGCCTTTTGCTGATTCACACACATAATATACTAAACAACTTATTGACACTGACATATGGGGGCTATCACCACATACCTCTCTCGATTGTTTTCGGTACTACATTCATTTGACTGATGCTTGTACTCGGTACACATGGTTTTATCCACTCCATGCAAAGTCAGAAGCTTATTATGTGTTTTTGAGCTTTAAAGCCATGGTTGAGCTGCAGTTAAATTCTAAAATCCTAGCTGTTCAATCTGATTCTGGCGTTGAATTTCTCAAGATTGGTAAATATCTCAAGGAGCATGGAATTGAACATAGGTTGAGCTTTCCTTATACTCATGAGCAGAATGGTGTTGCAGAGAGGAAGCATTGCAAAATTACTAAGATGGGCCTTACATTCTTGCGCAATGCTTCATTGCCTTTTACACTGTGGGTTGAAGTGTTTCATACCATTGTTTATCTAAGTAATCGATGGCCAAATAAATCAATTGATAGAATTTCTTCTTTTCAAAAGTTATATGGGAAGGTACCTAGTTATCAGCACTTAAGGACTTTTGGTTGTTCCTGTTTTCCCTATACGAGACCAATAAAAACAAAATGGAATACAAGTGCTGGGATCCTCATGACAGGACTTATGTTTCACATGATGTGTTGTTTAATGAAAGTGAATTCCCACATGTCAGGCTCCTCAATCATATAACCACTGTCAATACAACACCTCCCTCTTCTATTTCTCTTCCTTCAGCTAACCCATCTATTATCATACCCACCTCACCTAACTAGTGCAATACTACTAATATGTCTTCTTCTACAACTCCTATCAATTCTACAGGTGATAGTATACCAATTACAACTGAGTTCTATCTCAACAGCACCTTCTGTTGCTGAGAGTCCTATCTCATCAGCTTTTTCTTTATCTTCTGAAGCTCCATTAGCACCGGTTGTTCCTTCTGCTAGAATGGTCACACAAAGTATGAATGAAATTTTCAAGCCTATGGCTTATATTGTTGACACTTCAAATGATGAACCTAAGTCTGTTACTGTTGCCCTTCAATTTCCTGAGTGGAAGAAGGCTATGGATGATGAATACGAGGCATTGATGCGAAATAAGACTTGGCATTTAGTTCAGCTCCTACCTAATCAACAAGCTATTGGTTGTAAGTGGGTATTCAAAGAGAAAACATAGCCTGATAGCTCTTGGAAATATAAGGCCAGACTAGTGGCCAAAGGCTTTCACCAAAGAGAAGGTCTTGATTTCAAAGAGACTTTTAGTCCTGTTGTTAAACCTGTGACCATTTGAGTTATACTCTCTGTATATTGCTATAACAAAAGGGTGGCTCTTATGTCAAATTGATGTTAATAATGCTTTCCTCAATGGAAATCTTGAGGAGGAAGTTTATATGGTGCAGCCTCAAGGCTATCAGAATCAGAACAAATCCTTGGTTTGCTGCTTAAACAAAGCTCTCTATGGTCTTAAGTAGGCTCCTCGAGCATGGTTTGAAAAGCTTGGCTCAGTGCTAAATCTATTTGGCTTTATTAATAGTAAATCTGACCAATCTCTTTTTATTCGTATGAGACAAGATGAAGTTACATATGTGTTAGTGTATGTGGATGATATTATTTTAACAGGCACGTCTGAGACTGTAATTTTTGAGCTTGTTTCTGCTCTTAATCCCAAGTTTGCTCTCAAGGATCTGGGAAAGTTGAATTATTTTCTGAGTATAAAGGTGAATTGACTCCCAAATGGTTCTTGATTCCTTTCACAAGCAAAGTAAGTCAAAAGTGTGTTGAAGAAAGCTGGTTTTTCCTCAGCACGTGGAGAAAAGACACTAATGACTTCAAGTATGATAATGACTAAACAAGGTACAGTACCTATGGATAATGCTTCTCTCTATAGGATGATTGTAGGGTCTTTACAATATGCCACTATCACTCGACCTGAGATAAGTTTTGCGGTTAATCGAGTATGTTAGTACATGCAAGAACCATTTCAAGAGCATTGGGTGGCAATTAAAAGGATACTAAGGTATCTAGCAGGAACTATAACACATGGGTTAAACATTTGTCCTTCCACTCATCATTCCTTGGTTGCTTTTTGTGATGCAGACTGGGTCATTAATCGAGATGATAGGAAAAGCACCTATGGATATTGTGTTTATTTTGGTCAGAATCTTATCCCTTGGTCTTCAAAAAAGCAGACTACAGTGTCAAGGTCAAATATTGAAGTTGAATATAGGAGCATAGCATCCATTGTTGCAGAGAAATTATGGATCAAGTCACTGTCAAAGGAGTTACAAGTTAAGCTTGTTCAAGTTCCTAAAATTTTCTGTGATAACCTGAGTGCAGTAATGATGATAGCTAATCTGATTCTTTATGCACGGACAAAACACTTAGAGCTTGATCTTCATTTTGTTTGTGCGCATGCAATTCGAGGAGAAATTAAAGTTCTACATATCCCTCACTACAAAAAAAAAGACTTTAGGTGACGAATTTCGACGGCGACAAAAAAAGTCACCGCTGAAAGAGGACTTTCAGCGGCGATTTTTTTTGTCACCACTAAAAGTTCTTTGTCGCCGCTGAAAATATACCTTTAAAAATTATTGGGTTCACTTTCAGCGGCGATATTCTGTGGTTGCCGCTAAAAGTAGACTTTCAGCGGTGACTATCAGTGTCACCGCTGAAGGTCTGACTTTCAGTGGCGACTTTATAATGTCGCCGCTGAAAGTGTAATATAATAATATATATTTTATTTTACAATATTAATAAACAAATTCAATCTGGCTCAGCGGTGAGAAGATTGGACATGAAAGGAGGTGGTCATGAGCAAGGTTGTCAAACTCACGAGTTTAAACAAACTCGTACAAATGAGATAAACTCGGATTGTAAACTTGAATCGTAAACTCGTAAGAGTTTACTTTTATTAATAAACTAGTATTAAAAATATAATCAAATAATTAATATATAAAAAATGAGAACAATTTCATTTAAATATATTTTAAATTTAAATAATTAAAATTATATCCATCAATGATCATAATTTATTATATTCAACAAAATTTTTTTTATAAAATTCATATATAAAGTCACTAAACATGATCAAATCCAAAAATTTAGCATGAGTTTAAGAGGGAGTTGACATGATTTTATAAGTTTAAAACGTAAAAACAGTAAACTCGGTAAATGAACTCGTAAGTTTAACTGAGCTTACGGTTATCACGAGTTTAAAAGTGAATCGACACGATTTTGTTAGCTAAAAATGTAAAAACGTTAAACTTAGAGAGTTAACTCGTGAGTTTGACAACAATGGTCATGAGTTCAAACCTTGAAGAAGACACATTTAAGGTGAAAATATTTGGATGATGACGTGGCGGGGAGGAGTGATGTGGCAATGACGTGGAGGTAGCTAGTGATGATGTGGCGGCCAGCAACGATGACGTGGCAGCCTGCGGTGATGACGTGGCGTTGCTAAAGCCAATTCTTCTTAAGCATTACTTTCAGCGGTGACAAGAATGTCCTCGCTGAAAGACACTTTCGACGGCGACAAATTGTTGCCACTGAAAAGTCTTTCAGCGGCGACAAGAATGTCGTCGCCGAAAGTGTCTTTCAGCGGCGAGTTTCTAAAAGTCACCATTGAAAGTATCTTTCAGCAGCGACCTTTTTAGTCGCCATTGAAAGTATCTTTCAGCGGCGACCTTTTTAGTCGCCACTGAAAGTTTTCACCACGGCCACCACGACAACAACTTTTTAGCGGTGACTTGAAGACTTTTAGTGGCGACTTTTATACTTTCAGCGGTGACTTTTTGTTGCCACTGAAAGTCAATTTTTTTGTAGTGCCTTTATCTAGTCAGATTGCTAATGGTTTGACTGAGGCTATATCTTGTGGAGATTTTCTTATGTTTAAGAAATATTTTTGTGTGGGAGATGTACGTTAAATTGAAAGGGGATGTTAGAGTATTAGTTGAATAGTCAAAGTAGTTGGCCAGCTGTACGTAACTAAGTCTTAAGTTAAAGAGCGCTTAGCTGTCATGTATATTTTATAAATATTGCACCTAGCATCATTAATAAACCGAATCATTCAACCACACATATCACTTTCTCTTTCTTCTCATTCTTTTATTGTCTCTCTCTTTGCTTACCATTCTCTTTCACTTCCAATAGAAGGAGACCTCTGTCTAGTAACAAAAAAAAACTTGATTTTGGACTAAGTTGGTCAGAAAATCTTTAATATTAATTTTTTCCCTTGAATTTCTTAAACAGATTAAAGATCTCATCTAATAAAATGTGCTCCTTGTATTAATATATGTTAATATAATTTAGGGTCCAATAAAATTTTACCTAAAGTCTGACTTTCTAATTAAATTAACTACAAAATCTCATACAAATCAACAACACCCCCAGCTCATGGCCCAAATTTCAGCGACATTCTCCCACCATTAGGCTCAATTTTTCTGCCTCGTCTAGGTCTCTCAAGTTCAAATTGGAAAACAACACGAGACAATGTCATTGTTTGCTGAAGGAAAAAAGAAGCATTAAGAACGGAGCAAAATGAATACAAATATATTATTAATAAAAAAAATATAGAGGACTATTATATTATACATTTAATTTCGAATATTATTATGGACAAAGTATCTAGAAAATTAATCATCTGGGATCTAATTTCTGATATGGCTGAGAATTTGCAGATACAAAAAAAATTAATTAAATTAGTTATTTGTAAAAAAAAATGTGTGTTGATTTTTCTAAGGTACCCATTTTAATTATTTACATTGAAAACTACTCTCTAGATGAAATTCCCCTTAATAAGTGAAATCACTAGAAAGACAAAAATGGGAAGACAAAATAAATTAAGATTTTATACTTAGGATTAATGCAAATCCTGTTCTTACATCTTATAGGGGGAGAAGTAATCATATTACCAGATATTTGAAACTGGAATTGCCTGGCTTGAGTAAACTAGCATGCGCGGCTATTAATGGTGGATTATGTTAAAGTCATATGGAATCCTTTGCTTTCAAAACTGTAGGAAACTACAAAGATACCAAAGAGAAATACTTGGCGAGAATGATGGTGAAGGGGAACTTTATTTCCTGCTTGAAAATTTTGAACCCTTCATTTTGCTTCTTAAATGGAAAAGCTCATCATTTTACTGTTTCTGTTCTAAATGCTGCGGTGAAAGACTCCGTGAATTTTTTTTTTGTTTGGGTATAAAGACTCCATAAATTTTAATAGACTTGTTAAGATCGATGTCAAAGAAAGTCTACGGTTTGAGTAGGTAAAACTTCAGCGTCCTGTCTTCTTTTTGGAAGACAAATGAAATGGATTTAGACAAGAAAAACCCTGTTATCAAGTGAGAAATCAAAGGCATAGTTCATGGATTTTGGCACCCAAAAAAAAAAGGTATACTTAATGGATCTTTAACTTTTACGCCTTAATCCTGAATAAAAGTTCATCTTTTTTTACGTTTTATTTGATTCTCTATGGGCTAAAAGGACATTCAGTAACCTGATTTTATTTTCCAAATACATTCAGTATCTTAATCTTTTGTATGGTGTATTTAGCACTCTGATCTTCTTCTTTTTTTAGTGCACCCAGCATCCTAATCTCATTTTTGGTCCATCTAGCACCCTAAAGATTGAGATGCTAGATATAACTAAAAAAATAATATCATGATGTTAAATGCACAAGAAAAAAAAGACCGGGGTGTTGAATGTACCTGAAAAATAAGATGATTGAATGCACGTTTAGCTTATAATAGGTTGCTGATGAAATTGATTAAGCCTAGTCGAAACTTCAAAGATTATTAGAAGTTGATCCACACAGTAATATTAGAACATCAGTAAAGTACAATACCACTTCGTGTATTACTCTTTCAACCATATGTAATACGGGGAATGACCTTCAAACTCCTGGAGTCATGATTCTGCAAGAAATAGGGTAATTTCTATTTTTCTAAATACATATGATTAACTGTCCCATGATCGACTATTTTTTTTCTTTTTTGTCTTCTCCACCGAAGTTAATTTGGTAGAAACCCATGAACATGCATGTCTGAAATTACCATAGTAACATAGAAATAGAAGAGATGTTATATCTAGCCTAAGAAAAGATCGATGTTAGATTATGCCAAAAGCAAAAGAGAAAAACAAATTCATGTTTCCTTCACTCCTTATAAGAGCTATTTAATTAATTCGCACAGATTAAAAAGTTATAAATTAATTAATTATAATAAATATGACTTAATCTTTCTAAACTATCCCTATGAGACACTAGATTAAATATCAGTTTATAAGCTAGGAAAAATAATTTGGAAAAGAATAATAAATGTAAGAAACAAATTGAATTGAAATCTTATATTTAAAATCAAATATAACTTCTAAAGAACACAGGAAAAATAATTCCAGACTGAAAACAAAAGTTTGGTATGATAGCTATTTATGATTGGAATGCTGATTGACCAGTTCGCGGATGAAGTAAACAGCTTGGTACGTCTGACCGGACATGCATATTTTAATTCAGGAAAACCCACTCAAAAGGAATTTAATAAATCCGATTTAATTAATTAGCATTAAGTTAAGAAATGTACCAAAAAACGAAAATAAATTATTCTGTAGCTGTGGAGGCTCATTTGAGCTGCCGACACATTCAGTGAACGTACAAAGAATGTTGGAGACAAAAAATTTCATTTAATTTAGAACTAATTACTCTGACCCACCCATAATGAATTCAAAGTGGTTTTATTATTATTGGCCTTTATAATTATAAAACGAAATCTATCACTTTGGTATGGGAGAAGGGAGGAGGTAGGAGGGATTTTACTTCCCTCCCCTTATTTGGATTGCTAAAATCTTTTGGAATCCCCCTTCCCAAATTAGGGAGAATTAATTTTTAATATCCCCATGTTATCTTTTTTATCTTACATCAGGTGAAAAAGGGATGGTAATTGTTGCGCTTTTATTAGATCATATATCAAATCATTAAAAATCCTTCCTCTCCTTTTTCCACTCATCAATCCATCCAGACAAAATAATATTAAAACTCCTCTCCTCCTTTTTCTTTTTTTCCCTTCCATTAAAATCCCTTTCTTCCCTTCGCTTTTTTTGAGCCAAATACACCCTTAAGACAGTGGTGCTCATAATTTAATAAAAGACTTACATCGTTTTACTCATTAAAGAATCAAAACTTATGATTTGAAATTTAAAAAACGAAGACCGAAATTTGTATAAACTTGAAAGAACATAGATATTAACCCTTAAAATATTGAATATATAAAATAAATTTTATCCTAAAACAAAAAATAAAATTTTGAGGGGATGGCCGAATACTCTCCAAGTAGTAAATGGTGGGCATGGGACAGAGATTATTTCAGGTTTAATCAACACACTATGGCCCTTCATAAAACATTAATTTAACGCCCTCTATCTCCAGGGCCATTTCAGGTTCTATCAAACCTATTAGATTCCAATAATTCGAATTAAGTAGGTCCACATAAGGATGATAAAATATCTGCCCTCAAAGATTTTTTTTTTGGGATTAATACAAATAATTCAAGGGAGAATTATTATGAATTCCTAAGAAAAGAACAAAATTACCGAAATATCTTAATAACAAGCGAATAGTTACCATTTTCTATATTGAAACTGGTCATTATATGCTAGCTGCTTTGTATCATAGAGACTTGTTAACAATTACTAACTCAGGTTTTTAATATTAGATCTTCTTTGATTTTTATTTTGATTCTAAATATAAAATCTCAATTCATTTTGTTTCTTATATTTATTTATTTTTTCTTAAGATAGTTCTTCTAATAATGGTAGTTCTAACTAATAAACTTGATTGGTAAGGATATTTTAGAAAAGATAGCGCATATTTATTGCAAATAACTAAATTAACTTGTTTTCTTAATCTATTCAAATTAGTCAAATAGTTTTTATATTTAGGACTGGAGGTAATGTATTTATTTCTCGAGACTTCATGACAGTTTCCTTATTTATAATTCGGTGTGTTTACTTGGACAGTCACCGATGAAGAAGTCGTCTGAATGAGACGCTTTTAATTCAAGGAATGAGCATGCAAAGTTGGAAAAACTTCCTCCGACCTCATCGCAATGTTTGAATTATGACACTAACAAACCGATATGTTTTCTTTCACTCCTTCTTCTGTTGACTCGGACGGACAATGATGCCTCTAAAGACTTGACTCGTAATGATTCACGAAACGTTTCAGTGGCTCGCAATAACTTGTAATTGACTCGGACAGCGATATCTCTGGAGGTTGTCCATGCAAGCAGATATTTTATATTATTATATATATATATATATATTCGCACAAGCAAGTAGATGTTTCTAAAACCTCCTGCCCCTATTTATTAAATTTAAATACATTAAAAAAATTAATTAATTAATTGATTATGACAAATATAACTTGATTTCCCTCAAATACTCCTGTGTAACATTGTATTATATATCAATTTGTAAATAAATTAGATAAATTAATTTGAAGAAATTTGATCAATATGATAAATAAAATAGATTAAGGTCTTGCATTTAAAGCCAAAACTAACTCATCAACTATTTCCTACATTTATGACCAAAGGATTAAATATGAGAGACAAAATTATTTAAAATCTTATATTTATGACTAAATATAATTTTTCACTAACTTATATATATATATAATATATATTAAGAATTAGATGCCATATATTTTTTCTTAAAGAAGCAAATAGCATAGTCTTGGGTGTCCACATTGATGATTGGATTTGAAATCTCAAATGGTTATCAATACTTGGCCTCCCATGCGGAAACTCCAATGTCGATGAATAATTTGTCTTTTAAAAAAAATTAATTAACATTATTTATAACTTATGCCATCAAGAGTTAGTCTAGTTAGTAAAGAGCTGCCTCATAACTCACAAAATCGTGAGTTTAAATCCAACTGCCTATATGAGGACTTTGTTAGTAGGCAATTTGTGAATATCTCTATAAACACTCTTTCAACTTGTAAGTATGTCCTAACTCTGGTCAACACATGAAACCAACTCTCCTAAACTTTCTCTTACTAAAAAAATAAATAGTGATTGACCTTTATGTATTGATGAGTTTTACTCTCCATTTTTTCAATTATATAGATCTAAAAATCATGTAATGCAGGAGAAAAATAAGAAAACTACTCCTCACCTTTTATACAAGGAGTATCATCGGCTACAATTTGTATACCACTAGTAATGGAAGTTCTGAGAACGAAGATAGCTATGAGGCTGATTTTCATATATCTAATCTTATTCTTCAATTACTGCTTCTTGTTTTGTGCAGCTTTTTCTTCTGACGCCATAACCATTGGCAAACCTTTAGCGATAATGGAGAGCTTGTCATTTCTAAAGGAAGAAAATTTGCTCTTGGCTTCTTCTCTCCAGGCAAATCTGCCTTTCGCTTTGTTGGAATCTGGTACTATAACTTGCCAAAGCAAACTGTTGTTTGGGTTGCCAATAGAGATAATCCCATAAATGACTCTTCTGGAGTTCTCTTCCTCAACCCAAATAATGGAAATCTCGTCCTCCGCCAGAACTCTACCAACTTGCCCATTTGGTCCTCGAATGTTTCTGTCCCTGTTCCAAGTAATACAGTTATGGCTCAGCTCACTGATTTAGGTAATCTCGTTCTGATTCAAAAATAATTACTCCAAAAATGTGTTGTGGCAAAGCTTTGATCATCTCACTGACACCCTTCTTCCATATGCCAAACTGGGTTTCAACAAAAGAACTGGTCAGAACTGGTTGTTGCAGTCATGGAAGACAGAAGATGATCCAGGAACAGGAAATATCTCATTCAGGTCCAACACATCTGGGAAAGATCAAGTTTTTCTGTACAATAAAAAAGTTCCATTGTGGCGAGGTGGGTTCTTCAATGGCGAAATATTTGTGGGTTTGCCATCTATGAAAAGAGAACTGTCATATGCTTTAAACCTTACTATCACAGACGATGATAATTCTGCCGGACTCACATATCACGCCGTTGATCCTACCGCCATCTTTCGGGTCGGAGTTGTTTCAACGGGCTACATGCAAACACATAAATGGGATCATGACACAAATGATTGGAAGCTATATGGGACACACCCAGCAAGCAATTGTGAAACCTACGGAACTTGTGGAGCCAACAGCAAGTGTGATTCTTTCAACTATGCTTACAACAAGTGTTTTTGCCTACCTGGGTTTGAACCTAGTAACCCTAATGAGTGGTACACGAACGATGAATCAGCTGGTTGTGTGAGGAAGAAAGGACCATCTTTGTGTGGGAATAATGGAGAAGGCTTCATTAAAGTAGACGGTGTGAAGATTCCAGATACTTCGATAGCCAATTTTCAGCAGGGTTTGAGAATGGAGGATTGTGAGCAAGAGTGCTTGAGAAATTGTACTTGTAATGGCTATGCAGCTTCAGATGTGAGAAATGGCGGAAGTGGGTGCTTGACTTGGCATGGAGATTTGCTGGACACAACGGTATTAAGTGAAGAAGGCCATGATTTATATGTTCGTGTTGATGCTGTTGAACTTGGTATGTATGTGTTTGTGTTTATATATATAGTGTGTGTGTGACTTTTCCTTCTTCATTTCTTTTACTGGTTTTAATTTCTTTTTCCTTTGTCTTAAAGATCACTTTGTTTCCATTTAATTTTCTCAGCAAATTATGCCAAGAAATCAAAAGGAACGCTGCCAAAGTCTGGGATGGTGGGAATTCCAGTAACTACTTTCGCTGTGATTGTTCTTCTAATTGCCTTGTGTGCTTATTGCTTTCGGACAAGGAAAATAACAGGTGACTACTTTCTTTCATTTATTGAGAATTATAACGAGGACTCAAGAAAGAAATAATTACAAAATAAGTCTCAAATATTATATTTTATTTTCAAATTTGTCGTTACAGATTACTTGGATTGTTATTGGAACTTTTTAATAATTATTTTTCTTCTTTAGAATTTGATTGTAATTCGCCCTTTATTTATTTATTTTCTCAGAAACAAGTTATGTTTCAATAAAAATAATCATCTTAAAGTGAATTTAAGGAAAAGTAGAAAGAATAAAGGAGATGAAGAGAAAAATAACATATAGGAGAATTATAATCAAGGCTCAAGGAAAAAAAATACTAATAAATCTTAATAACAAATGAATCGTTATTATTTTGTACCATAACTATTCTGTTAATTCTCCTATAAAATTTGTCGTTGCTACAAATGGTAGCTATATTGGCCTGATGGACCCAAAAAAGAGCGAATTATTGACAATTACTTCTGATAATTTTTTTTCTTTTGTAAATATTGATTCAAACAACTGTAGATTCATGAGTTTAAATTGTAAATAAAGCGTTTAATTTTCAAATATAACTCTCTCTCTCTCTATATATATATACGCAACTGAGATTCCTTTTTGCGATTTTTTTTTTTTTTTTTGCAATGGTTTGAACCGATACTTGTAGCTCTTTTTTAGATTTCTTTTTCCTTTTTTTTTTTGGATCTACCTATCATTGATTTGTTAATCTTTTGCAACTCATCCCCTTTTTCTTTTTGACCCCACGAAACTAATTAAAATACATGGATGTATGTATGTATGTTGCCGTCGGATAATTAAATGGGTTTTTTTTCCCGTGGCTAAATTTTTTTTATCTGATATTGAAGGCATTGGTTTTTGGGTATCTTTTTGTTCTACTGTTAATATTATTCAAATTTTCTTAGCGTTATTCCAACCTCTCATTTTCGCCATGTTTAGGTGGTGAAATAACTGAAGAACAAATGAAAATAGATTCTCCAATAGAAGAGCAGTACCATGATGAAAATAGAGCACAACCAAGCTTACCATGTTTCAGCATTAAAACCATAATGGTTGCAACAAATAAATTCTCCAATGAGAACCGATTGGGGCAAGGTGGATTTGGTTCTGTGTACAAGGTAAGTTAAATATTTAAAATGAAAATATTTCTGTGCACTCTTGTACACACAATCTAATCACCAAAAAATTTATTGAGTTGTTAATATGTCATGACCTGTTCTCAGTTTTTGCATCTCATCTTGTCATTTCCAATTCGCCTTGCTGCTCATTTATTGTAAGATTTTTTTCATGATTAATTGCTTATCTGGATTGTGACTACCTTTTAATTTTCAGGGCTCATTATTTAATGGACAAGAGATAGCAGTGAAAAGATTGTCTCAAGGTTCCAGACAAGGAACTCAAGAGTTCAAGAATGAAATTAAGGTGATTGGAAGATTGCAACACAGGAATCTTGTAAAGTTGCTTGGTTATTGCATTCATAAGAAAGAAGGATGCTGATATATGAATACCTACCCAACAAAAGCTTGGACTTCTTTCTCTTTGGTGCGTGTTCTTCTCCTTCTCTTCTCTAGACTAATATTGCTTTCAGATATCACACTTTCAATTAACATACCTCAATAAATTAGAGAAGAGGCAAATTGCATATTACTTCATTAGATTGTCATTTCATTATATTCGGTGTCTGTCCATGATTTTTCACATATCATAAACATTGTCAATAAAGAAATTTTTTTTTTTGGGAAAAAAAACTAAGGTCGTACTACGAAACGGCTCAAAGCATTTGTGTTCAGCATGTATCAAGGATGAAAACAAGGAACAGAACTAGAGAGAAAAAATTTGCTGCAATGTTGATTATTTTGCTTGTCTTCTTGCTGATTTTGTAATTTTTGCTCAATTTTTAAGGATTTTCCATTTGACCCATCATACAAAAATGTCTCTCATTTGGTCCTATAAAATGAAATTTTCCCTATTTAATTTGTATGTGTTTGATATATCAAGATAAGGTTTCCAACATTTTCAATGTTAAGAAGCTATTAAGGTTCATTGCAGATAGGGATAGAAGATCATCACTAGATTGGGATACACGTTTTCACATCATCATTGGAATTGCTCGAGGCATCTCTATCTTCATCAAGATTCAAGGTTGAAAATAATCCATAGAGATCTTAAAGCTAGCAATGTCCTTTTAGACCTCGCAATGAATCCCAAAATTTCAGATTTTGGAATGGCTAGAATATTTGGAGAGGATCAAATCCAAGCAAATACAAAACGAATTGTTGGGACATAGTAAGAACAAAAGTCTTATGCATACTTTTAAATAAAATCACCAACTCAGTTCAATAACAATCTCATGTCATAACTATGTTTCTTATTGCAGTGGCTATATGTCTCCAGAATATGCAATGGAAGGACAATATTCAACAAAGTCTGATGTTTTCAGTTTGGGATTCTGTTGATAGAGATTATTTGTGGAAAAAGAAATACAGATCACGATAAAGAGATCATCTGTAAATTTAATTGGACATGTAAGACTAAAGATACAAGAGGATGAAATTCAAATAATCATTGATCCGTTTCATTTCCTCTCATTTAATTTGAAAGCCCTAGAAATATTGGCTTCAAAATTTTGATGGGTATTTTTTTTCCCAAATAATGAAATGATATTGCAATTTTTTTTGGTAGGTGTGGGAGATGTGGAGAGAAGAAAAATCCTTGGACATAGTGGATCCAATACTTGGTGAAGCATATCCAATTGACTTAGCCCGAAGATGTATACATATTGGGCTGTTGTGTGTGCAAGAAAATGCCTCCTATAGGCCTTCCATGTCAGAAGTAATCTACATGCTTGGCAATGAAGTGTCCCTCCCCTCACCTCGAAGACCTGCATTCCTATTCAATTCGAATGCAGAGCTTTCAGAATCTTCAACATCTAAAGATCCTTCTGTAAACGAAATTACTGGTACGACAATCAGTGCTAGATAAACATGACGTGGCATAAGACAGGGAAGCATTTTATGATCCTAGGTCTTCCTATACTTATTATCCTTAATTTTGTATCAACATGTGTAGTGTACAAATGTTTACATATTAGCCACAGCACTTCTGATTCCCAAAAAAGGAAATCATATTAGAATGTCAATACGCCTCCTTTATCTCCGACTATCCGTCATGGGCAGCAATCAATAGGTTCTCGAGTTTGCCAGTGATGCCGATGGTGGCAACTAAGAAGTGTTCTGTATATTTTAAGTAAATATCCTAACTAGCTCCTACATATAGTATCAAAAAGAGTATATTCTAAGGAATCGAACTTTGAGTCCTAGTGGGTGATAAGAAAATGGGCATCACTAGTAGGTTGCGTGCTGATGGGTGATAAGGAAATTTGAGTCCTAATGTGTGAATGTGATACTACTCTCTTGTTATGGAATTGATCTTAACCATCCTAACATCAGCTAGAAGGTTTTGATCAGGCTGAATCATTTTCTGTGTTGAAGATTTTGCTAAAGCTGTGTTTGCTGTTAGTCTCTTAACTTTAGAGAACAACATATAGTGCAGCACATAAATTGGAGGGAATATTGGAAGCCTTTGGCACCACAATTTACAGCGTTGGACTCATTAAAGCAAAGCATCACCACATTTATTACATGGCATGATCTTGTAACTTCATTTTATCAATGGCTCATATTTGCTCAAACTTCGTGAACTTTAGAGGAGTTAAGTCCTCTCAAACCCAATTAACCACTAGGCTTTGCATGTTCACTTAAATTTGTAAGTTCAATTGTTTTTTCTATGGAAAATCTACAAGTAAATGAAACTTGCTACGCCACGTCTTGAAAATTTAGGAGTGACTAGCCTGAAATATAAGAAGCCCATATCCCTTAAGCCTGTAATATATAAATCTCTCAATTATATATGCAGAACAAAATTAGCAACTTCCTGCAGAGGTTTTGATAGTACAATTCAGTTAAAAAGAGCTCCACCCCAGATCAACAACCATCCAACACATAAATAAGGCGATGATCCAGTCTATGACCTATATGGAGCACCTAAATTACAAAGTAAATACTCCTCCGATCCTAAATATAAGACCCTTATACACACTAGTATAAGGGTCTTATATTTAGGACCAGAAGAGTACATAAGTTTAACCTTACATTAACTATATGTTAGTTCAAAATGAGCAAGGAATCGCCCCACCAATCTGTTGGAGCAATAAGGTCACCTACACTATTTAAGGCCATAAATATTTCTAATGATTAACATCCCTATTATAGAAATTAAATAAATATTGAAAGAAATAGATTAAACATATATGCCTCTGTATAACATAAAAACATAACAATTATTTTCAACTTCTAAAGTATACAATCATAAGCAAAAATGAAATTATATATAAGACTATTAAATGAACAAAATTAAATATATAATAAAACAACTTATCTATAAAGTTCAATTCACGAATAATATAAAATCTCATTATTTAAAAGGACTTAAACAAAACAAACAAACAACAAGCTTGGACAAGCGCATGGTATATAACCAATTAAAGCATGACTTGAAGCAATGAAAACAAGCATAAGAACAATGCCCACAAATAACAAGCACAAATGACGTGCCCACAAATATCAAGCATCAATGATGCGCCTACGATTATCAAGCTAGCTATGTTTTAATCATGGCACGTCAATGACTAATAGTACTAATATTAGCAACCAGTGTTCTGTACTTAGTTCTCAAAAAACGTTTTCAAGCATGTGTAGAATTAAATTACCACAGCGGGGAAAAATAAAAAAACTTCACATAATAAAAGCTCATGAAAGAACATTTTACAAGACTTCGGCATGAAAGCTTACAAATCATATCTCAGAAGTTTCCTCCAATTTCCATGCACGAGTGTTCAATATAAATAAAATGAAGAACAAATAACATTAAATAAAATTCTTATTAATTATATATTTAAATATCAATGACAAATGATGTAATTCCAAACAAATTTGCCTTGATGAAGCATTGTTTAAGAAATTCGGTAGTTTAATTAAAGTATAGCAAGTAGTAAAAATATCATTTGTAAAAATTATTGAGATGCTATTCACTTGCCTACTAAGCCCCCAGTACATAACTTAAATGACCAACACAAAGTCATTATTATTCATTCAATTTTCTATGAGAGATTCATAATATCTCATCACAAGATTTTCTATGAGAGATTCATAATATCTCATCACAAGATTTTAATTAATGAGTTAAGCAACCATCTAAACATAGAATCATAACTTTCTAACTTCTACTGCTATTTCATTTACTACCTCAAACTAATACTTTCTTACCGACACAATACAATCCAATTTATATGTCCAACTCTCTTCTAACATATGCAACTAACCTCCACTCACGAATCTTAATCCATAAATGTCTAGAGTTGTGAAGAAAGGAATCCGCTTGCTATAACATGAAAATCAAATAAATTTACACACTATAATTAACCCATATAACTCTACTCACAATTAACTACTCATTTGTTTATAATTTCCTTCCAAACTTTTTAACAAACACCTTATGTGCATGCTAAATCAAGTCATAAAACAATCAATATATTATCTCATATTACTATCCAAACAACTTCAAACGTCTAGTATGGATCACAAAGTCTCCTTAATTAAATCTTTTAACAATATTTAACTTATAATAAACAGAACCCATGTCTTCTTCTCTTGCAACAATGTAAGATTTCAGCAAAATGCCTATTCAAGCAAGCTTTCTTCCCCAATACTAAAGCCAAATAAAACCCCAAATTTCAATCTTATTCCAGATGCGCAGCTGTAAGGGAAAGAAAATTACCTTAGCCCCCCGCCACGTAAGACTCGCCGCAAACAATCAGAATTAGAGGTTTTAAAATATACAGATAAATCCAATCAACGTGACAGCAATGCAGGAGAACGGTTCGATATTACCCACACATATAACGTCTTGCGGTAGCCAGGAAGAAGGAAGAAGATGACGAACGCAGCCGCAGAAAAGAAAGAAAGAAAAACTCCAACGACCTCGGCACAGCGGCGGCGTAAGAGGCAGAAGAAGAAGATGAAGTCGCAACTGCAAAGAAGAAGGAATTCGGGCCCACGCCCTTTGATCATATTGACAAAAAACGAATGGAAAAAAGACCGAAGCTCGTGCACACCTATACCCGCAGAAGCGTCGATCGAATCAGAGGAAGAAGAAGACAAGCTGAAGACGCAGAACGGAACTCAGGTTCGGCCGCATACAGCAGCAACATGCAGAGGCCTCGACATGCTCACCGGCGACGGACCGACAAGGACGGCGAACGACGACTGAAGCTTCTTAACCCTGCTCTCGCTGGCACGACGGAAAAAATGGGAAAAGGCGTCTCCAGTAATGTATTAAAACCCGGGCCGAATGTCAAACTGGAAAACCTAACGGGTCATGGTTCATCCGGTCAATCGATTTAATCGGTGGTTGGACTGGTGACATAATAATAAATAAAAATATTTATATATACATAAGATAAAAATTAAGCTTGTTTATAATTATAATTATATTATAAACAAATATAACATAAGAAATGAGATGGTATGAAAAATGTTGGGACTTCAAATATTTCAACATTGTAAGTATATCCTATTAAAAAAGATATAATAAGATCATAAGAGTGAAAAAAGCAAAGATAGTCTGGGTAAAAAACAAATTTGAAAAAAAAAACGGTTAAAAATACATTTTTTTTGCAAGATGTCTAAGTATAACTGGAAAAACCAGAATTCACCAAAAAAAAAAGAACGAAAAAGTGCAGAAATGCAAGAGTAAAGTCAGCGAAAACGTGGATAATATAATATATTATTTCTTTAATGACAACACGTTTTTCGAGTTCTAGAAAGATGAACCCATTTGCCTAGTAGTCAGTAATGGGTTTTGATACTTCTCTCTCTTCTATTGCACTGCGTTTCTTTCTCTTCCCTTCTCTTTCTTCCTTCGTCTGTCTTTCTTCTTCATCTCCGGTGACTGTCATTTTAAGCAGAACTTGGGCCGGTCGGTTATTCCAAAACAGTTCCGATTCCCGAACTAATAGCGGTTTTCCGATCGAAAAGCTGGCTTATCCCGTCTCAAAACGGCTTAACATCAAAGACGGTTTTCAAGCATGGCTCAAGCCGCCCTCATCTCCG
>NW_021637910.1:0-15379 GCF_004799145.2 Neltuma alba | reverse complement strand
TTAAATTGAAAGGGGATGTTTAGAGTATTAGTTTGAATAGTCAAAGTAGTTGGCCAGCTGTACGTAACTAAGTCTTAAGTTAAAGAGCGCTTAGCTGTCATGTATATTTTATAAATATTGCACCTAGCATCATTAATAACCGAATCATTCACCACACATATCACTTTCTCTTTCTTCTCATTCTTTTCATTGTCTCTCTCTTTGCTTACCATTCTCTTCTCCACTTCCAATAGAAGGAGACCTCTGTCTAGTAACAAAAAAAAACTTGATTTTGGACTAAGTTGGTCAGAAAATCTTTAATATTAATTTTTTCCCTTGAATTTCTTAAACAGATTAAAGATCTCATCTAATAAAATGTGCTCCTTGTATTAATATATGTTAATATAATTTAGGGTCCAATAAAATTTTACCTAAAGTCTGACTTTCTAATTAAATTAACTACAAAATCTCATACAAATCAACAACACCCCCAGCTCATGCCCAAATTTCAGCGACATTCTCCCACCATTAGGCTCAATTTTTCTGCCTCGTCTGGTCTCTCAAGTTCAAATTGGAAAACAACACGAGACAATGTCATTGTTTGCTGAAGGAAAAAAGAAGCACTAAGAACGGAGCAAAATGAATACAAATATATTATTAATAAAAAAAATATAGAGGACTATATATATTATACATTTATTTCGAATATTATTATGGACAAAGTATCTAGAAAATTAATCATCTGGGATCTAATTTCTGATATGGCTGAGAATTTGCAGATACAAAAAATTAATTAAATTAGTTATTTGTAAAAAAAAAATGTGTGTTGATTTTTCTAAGGTACCCATTTTAATTATTTACATTGAAAACTACTCTCTAGATGAAATTCCCCTTAATAAGTGAAATCACTAGAAAGACAAGAATTATGGGAAGACAAAAATAAATTAAGATTTTATACTTAGGATTAATGCAAATCCTGTTCTTACATCTTATAGGGGGAGAAGTAATCATATTACCAGATATTTGAAACTGGAATTGCCTGGCTTGAGTAAACTAGCATGCGCGGCTATTAATGGTGGATTATGTTAAAGTCATATGGAATCCTTTGCTTTCAAAACTGTAGGAAACTACAAAGATATCAAAGAGAAATACTTGGCGAGAATGATGGTGAAGGGGAACTTTATTTCCTGCATGAAAATTTTGAACCCTTCATTTTGCTTCTTAAATGGAAAAGCTCATCATTTTACTGTTTCTGTTCTAAATGCTGCGGTGAAAGACTCCGTTAATTTTTTTTTTTGTTTGGGTATAAAGACTCCATAAATTTTAATAGACTTGTTAAGATCGATGTCAAAGAAAGTCTACGGTTTGACTAGGTAAAACTTCAGCGTCCTGTCTTCTTTTTGGAAGACAAATGAAATGGATTTAGACAAGAAAACCCTGTTATCAAGTGAGAAATCAAAGGCATAGTTCATGGATTTTGGCACCCAAAAAAAAAAAGGTATACTTAATGGATCTTTAACTTTTACGCCTTAATCCTGAATAAAAGTTCATCTTTTTTTACGTTTTATTTGATTCTCTATGGGCCAAAGGACATTCAGTAACCTGATTTTATTTTCCAAATACATTCAGTATCTTAATCTTTTGTATGGTGTATCTAGCACTCTGATCTTCTTTTTTTTTAGTGCACCCAGCATCCTAATCTCATTTTTGGTCCATCTAACACCCTAAAGATTGAGATGCTAGATATAACTAAAAAAATAATATCATGATGTTAAATGCACAAGAAAAAAAACCGGGGTGTTGAATGTACCTGAAAAATAGATGATTGAATGCACGTTTAGCTTATAATAGGTTGCTGATGAAATTGATTAAGCCTAGTCGAAACTTCAAAGATTATTAGAAGTTGATCCACACAGTAATATTAGAACATCAGTAAAGTACAATACCACTTCGTTATTACTCTTTCAACCATATGTAATACGGGGAATGACCTTCAAACTCCTGGAGTCATGATTCTGCAAGAAATAGGGTAATTTCTTTTTTCTAAATACATATGATTAAGTGTCCCATGATCGGACTATTTTTTTTTTTTTTGTCTTTTCCACCGAAGTTAATTTGGTAGAAACCCATGAACATGCATGTCTGAAATTACCATAGTAACATAGAAATAGAAGAGATGTTATATCTAGCCTAAGAAAAGATCGATGTTAGATTATGCCAAAAGCAAAAGAGAAAAACAAATTCATGTTTCCTTCACTCCTTGATATAAGAGCTATTTAATTAATTCGCACAGATTAAAAAGTTATAAATTAATTAATTATAATAAATATGACTTAATCTTTCTAAACTATCCCTATGAGACACTAGATTAAATATGGTTTATAAGCTAGGAAAAATAATTTGGAAAAGAATAATAAATGTAAGAAACAAATTGAATTGAAATCTTATATTTAAAATCAAATATAACTTCTAAAGAACACAAGGAAAAATAATTCCAGACTGAAAACAAAAGTTTGGTATGATAGCTATTTATGATTGGAATGCTGATTGACCAGTTCGCGGATGAAGTAAACAGCTTGGTACGTCTGACCGGACATGCATATTTTAATTCAGGAAAACCCACTCAAAAGGAATTTAATAAATCCGATTTAATTAATTAGCATTAAGTTAAGAAATGTACCAAAAAACGAAAATAAATTATTCTGTAGCTGTGGAGGCTCATTTGAGCTGCCGACACATTCAGTGAACGTACAAAGAATGTTGGAGACAAAAAATTTCATTTAATTTAGAACTAATTACTCTGACCCACCCATAATGAATTCAAAGTGGTTTTATTATTATTGGCCTTTATAATTATAAAACGAAATATATCACTTTGGTATGGGGGAAGGGAGGAGGTAGGAGGGATTTTACTTCCCTCCCCTTATTTGGATTGCTAAAATCTTTTGGAATCCCCCTTCCCAAATTAGGGAGAATTAACTTTTAATATCCCCATGTTATCTTTTTATCTTACATCAGGTGAAAAAGGGATGGTAATTGTTGCGCTTTTATTAGATCATATATCAAATCATTAAAAATCCTTCCTCTCCTTTTTCCACTCATCAATCCATCCAGACAAAATAATATTAAAACTCCTCTCCTCCTTTTTCTTTTTTTCCCTTCCATTAAAATCCATTTCTTCCCTTCGCTTTTTTTGAGCCAAATACACCCTTAAGACAGTGGTGCTCATAATTTAATAAAAGACTTACATCGTTTTACTCATTAAGAATCAAAACTTATGATTTGAAATTTAAAAAACGAAGACCGAAATTTGTATAAACTTGAAAGAACACAGATATTAACCCTTAAAATATTGAATATATAAAATAAATTTTATCCTAAAACAAAAAATAAATTTTGAGGGGATGGCCGAATACTCTCCAAGTAGTAAATGGTGGGCATGGGACAGAGATTATTTCAGGTTTAATCAACACACTATGGCCCTTCATAAAACATTAATTTAACGCCCTCTATCTCCAGGGCCATTTCAGGTTCTATCAAACCTATTAGATTCCAATAATTCGAATTAAGTAGGTCCACATAAGGATGATAAAATATCTGCCCTCAAAGATTTTTTTTTTGGGATTAATACAATAATTCAAGGGAGAATTATTATGAATTCCTAAGAAAAGAACAAAATTACCGAAATATCTTAATAACAAGCGAATAGTTACCATTTTCTATATTGAAACTGGTCATTATATGCTAGCTGCTTTGTATCATAGAGACTTGTTAACAATTACTAACTCAGTTTTTAATATTAGATCTTCTTTGATTTTTATTTTGATTCTAAATATAAAATCTCAATCATTTTGTTTCTTATATTTATTTATTTTTTCTTAAGATAGTTCTTCTAATAATGGTAGTTCTAACTAATAAACTTGATTGGTAAGGATATTTTAGAAAAGATAGCGCATATTTATTGCAAATAACTAAATTAACTTGTTTTCTTAATCTATTCAAATTAGTCAATAGTTTTTATATTTAGGACTGGAGGTAGTGTATTTATTTCTCGAGACTTCATGACAGTTTCCTTATTTATAATTCGGTGTGTTTACTTGGACAGTCACCGATGAAGAAGTCGTCTGAATGAGACAGCTTTTAATTCAAGGAATGAGCATGCAAAGTTGGAAAAACTTCCTCCGACCTCATCGCAATGTTTGAATTATGACACTAACAAACCGATATGGTTTCTTTCACTCCTTCTTCTGTTGACTCGGACGGACAATGATGCCTCTAAAGACTTGACTCGTAATGATTCACGAAACGTTTCAGTGGCTCGCAATAACTTGTAATTGACTCGGACAGCGATATCTCTGGAGGTTGTCCATGCAAGCAGATATTTTATATTATTATATATATATATATATATTCGCACAAGCAAGTAGATGTTTCTAAAACCTCCTGCTACCTATTTATTAAATTTAAATACATTAAAAAAATTAATTAATTAATTGATTATGACAAATATAACTTGATTTCCCTCAAATACTCCTGTGTAACATTGTATTATATATCAATTTGTAAATAAATTAGATAAATTAATTTGAAGAAATTTGATCAATATGATAAATAAAATAGATTAAGGTCTTGCATTTAAAGCCAAAACTAACTCATCAACTATTTCCTACATTTATGACCAAAGGATTAAATATGAGAGACAAAATTATTTAAAATCTTATATTTATGACTAAATATAATTTTTCAACTAACTCATATATATATATATATATTAAGAATTAGATGCCATATATTTTTTCTTAAAGAAGCAAATAGCATAGTCTTGGGTGTCCACATTGATGATTGGATTTGAAATCTCAAATGGTTATCAATACTTGGCCTCCCATGCGGAAACTCCAATGTCGATGAATAATTTGTCTTTTAAAAAAAATTAATTAACATTATTTATAACTTATGCCATCAAGAGTTAGTCTAGTTAGTAAAGAGCTGCCTCATAACTCACAAAATCGTGAGTTTAAATCCAACTGCCTATATGAGGACTTTGTTAGTAGGCAATTTGTGAATATCTCTATAAACACTCTTTCAACTTGTAAGTATGTCCTAACTCTGGTCAACACATGAAACCAACTCTCCTAAACTTTCTCTTACTAAAAAAATAAATAGTGATTGACCTTTATGTATTGATGAGTTTTACTCTCCATTTTTTCAATTATATAGATCTAAAAATCATGTAATGCAGGAGAAAAATAAGAAAACTACTCCTCACCTTTTATACAAGGAGTATCATCGGCTACAATTTGTATACCACTAGTAATGGAAGTTCTGAGAACGAAGATAGCTATGAGGCTGATTTTCATATATCTAATCTTATTCTTCAATTACTGCTTCTTGTTTTGTGCAGCTTTTTCTTCTGACGCCATAACCATTGGCAAACCCTTTAGCGATAATGGAGAGCTTGTCATTTCTAAAGGAAGAAAATTTGCTCTTGGCTTCTTCTCTCCAGGCAAATCTGCCTTTCGCTTTGTTGGAATCTGGTACTATAACTTGCCAAAGCAAACTGTTGTTTGGGTTGCCAATAGAGATAATCCCATAAATGACTCTTCTGGAGTTCTCTTCCTCAACCCAAATAATGGAAATCTCGTCCTCCGCCAGAACTCTACCAACTTGCCCATTTGGTCCTCGAATGTTTCTGTCCCTGTTCCAAGTAATACAGTTATGGCTCAGCTCACTGATTTAGGTAATCTCGTTCTGATTCAAAATAATTACTCCAAAAATGTGTTGTGGCAAAGCTTTGATCATCTCACTGACACCCTTCTTCCATATGCCAAACTGGGTTTCAACAAAAGAACTGGTCAGAACTGGTTGTTGCAGTCATGGAAGACAGAAGATGATCCAGGAACAGGAAATATCTCATTCAGGTCCAACACATCTGGGAAAGATCAAGTTTTTCTGTACAATAAAAAAGTTCCATTGTGGCGAGGTGGGTTCTTCAATGGCGAAATATTTGTGGGTTTGCCATCTATGAAAAGAGAACTGTCATATGCTTTAAACCTTACTATCACAGACGATGATAATTCTGCCGGACTCACATATCACGCCGTTGATCCTACCGCCATCTTTCGGGTCGGAGTTGTTTCAACGGGCTACATGCAAACACATAAATGGGATCATGACACAAATGATTGGAAGCTATATGGGACACACCCAGCAAGCAATTGTGAAACCTACGGAACTTGTGGAGCCAACAGCAAGTGTGATTCTTTCAACTATGCTTACAACAAGTGTTTTTGCCTACCTGGGTTTGAACCTAGTAACCCTAATGAGTGGTACACGAACGATGAATCAGCTGGTTGTGTGAGGAAGAAAGGACCATCTTTGTGTGGGAATAATGGAGAAGGCTTCATTAAAGTAGACGGTGTGAAGATTCCAGATACTTCGATAGCCAATTTTCAGCAGGGTTTGAGAATGGAGGATTGTGAGCAAGAGTGCTTGAGAAATTGTACTTGTAATGGCTATGCAGCTTCAGATGTGAGAAATGGCGGAAGTGGGTGCTTGACTTGGCATGGAGATTTGCTGGACACAACGGTATTAAGTGAAGAAGGCCATGATTTATATGTTCGTGTTGATGCTGTTGAACTTGGTATGTATGTGTTTGTGTTTATATATATAGTGTGTGTGTGACTTTTCCTTCTTCATTTCTTTTACTGGTTTTAATTTCTTTTTCCTTTGTCTTAAAGATCACTTTGTTTCCATTTAATTTTCTCAGCAAATTATGCCAAGAAATCAAAAGGAACGCTGCCAAAGTCTGGGATGGTGGGAATTCCAGTAACTACTTTCGCTGTGATTGTTCTTCTAATTGCCTTGTGTGCTTATTGCTCTCGGACAAGGAAAATAACAGGTGACTACTTCTTTCATTTATGTGAGAATTATAACAAGGACTCAAGAAAGAAAAATAATTACAAAATAAGTCTCAAATATTATATTTTTTATTTTCAAATTTGTCGTTACAGATTACTTGGATTGTTATTGGAACTTTTTAATAATTATTTTTCTTCTTTAGAATTTGATTGTAATTCGCCCTTTATTTATTTATTTTCTCAGAAACAAGTTATGTTTCAATAAAAATAATCATCTTAAAGTGAATTTAGGGAAATGATGAAAGGAAAAGGAGCTACAGAACGAATAATATATAGGAGAATTATAATCAAGGCTCAAGGAAAAAAAATACTAATAAATCTTAATAACAAATGAATCGTTATTATTTTGTACCATAACTATTCTGTTAATTCTCCTATAAAATTTGTCGTTGCTACAAATGGTAGCTATATTGGCCTGATGGACCCAAAAAAAGAGCGAATTATTGACAATTACTTCTGATAATTTTTTTTCTTTTGTAAATATTGATTCAAACAACTGTAGATTCATGAGTTTAAATTGTAAATAAAGCGTTTAATTTTCAAATATAACTCTCTCTCTCTATATATATACGCAACTGAGATTCCTTTTTGCGATTTTTTTTTTTTTTTTGCAATGGTTTTGAACCGATACTTGTAGCTCTTTTTTAGATTTCTTTTTCCTTTTTTTGTTTTGGATCTACCTATCATTGATTTGTTAATCTTTTGCAACTCATCCCCTTTTTCTTTGACCCCACGAAACTAATTAAAATACATGGATGTATGTATGTATGTTGCCGTCGGATAATTAAATGGGTTTTTTTTTCCCGTGGCTAAATTTTTTTTATCTGATATTGAAGGCATTAGTTTTTGGGTATCTTTTTGTTCTACTGTTAATATTATTCAAATTTTCTTAGCGTTATTCCAACCTCTCATTTTCGCCATGTTTAGGTGGTGAAATAACTGAAGAACAAATGAAAATAGATTCTCCAATAGAAGAGCAGCACCATGATGAAAATAGAGCACAACCAAGCTTACCATGTTTCAGCATTAAAACCATAATGGTTGCAACAAATAAATTCTCCAATGAGAACCGATTGGGGCAAGGTGGATTTGGTTCTGTGTACAAGGTAAGTTAAATATTTAAAAATGAAAATATTTCTGTGCACTCTTGTACACACAATCTAATCACCAAAAAATTTATTGAGTTGTTAATACGTCATGACCTGTTCTCAGTTTTTGCATCACATCTTGTCATTTCCAATTCGCCCTGCTGCTCATTTATTGTAAGATTTTTTTCATGATTAATTGCTTATCTGGATTGTGACTACCTTTTAATTTTCAGGGCTCATTATTTAATGGACAAGAGATAGCAGTGAAAAGATTGTCTCAAGGTTCCAGACAAGGAACTCAAGAGTTCAAGAATGAAATTAAGGTGATTGGAAGATTGCAACACAGGAATCTTGTAAAGTTGCTTGGTTATTGCATTCATAAGAAAGAAAGGATGCTGATATATGAATACCTACCCAACAAAAGCTTGGACTTCTTTCTTTTTGGTGCGTGTTCTTCTCCTTCTCTTTCTCTAGACTAATATTGCTTTCAGATATCACACTTTCAATTAACATACCTCAATAAATTAGAGAAGAGGCAAATTGCATATTACTTCATTAGATTGTCATTTCATTATATTCGGTGTCTGTCCATGATTTTTCACATATCATAAACATTGTCAATAAAGAATTTTTTTTTTTTGGGAAAAAAAACTAAGGTCGTACTACGAAACGGCTCAAAGCATTTGTGTTCAGCATGTATCAAGGATGAAAACAAGGAACAGAACTAGAGAGAAAAAAATTTGCTGCAATGTTGATTATTTTGCTTGTCTTCTTGCTGATTTTGTAATTTTTGCTCAATTTTTAAGGATTTTCCATTTGACCCATCATACAAATATGTCTCTCATTTGGTCCTATAAAATGAAATTTTCCCTGTTTAATTTGTATGTGTTTGATATATCAAGATAAGGTTTCCAACATTTTCAATGTTAAGAAGCTATTAAGGTTCATTGCAGATAGGGATAGAAGATCATCACTAGATTGGGATACACGTTTTCACATCATCATTGGAATTGCTCGAGGCATTCTCTATCTTCATCAAGATTCAAGGTTGAAAATAATCCATAGAGATCTTAAAGCTAGCAATGTCCTTTTAGACCTCGCAATGAATCCCAAAATTTCAGATTTTGGAATGGCTAGAATATTTGGAGAGGATCAAATCCAAGCAAATACAAAACGAATTGTTGGGACATAGTAAGAACAAAAGTCTTATGCATACTTTTAAATAAAATCACCAACTCAGTTCAATAACAATCTCATGTCATAACTATGTTTCTTATTGCAGTGGCTATATGTCTCCAGAATATGCAATGGAAGGACAATATTCAACAAAGTCTGATGTTTTCAGTTTTGGGATTCTGTTGATAGAGATTATTTGTGGAAAAAGAAATACAGATCACGATAAAGAAAGATCATCTGTAAATTTAATTGGACATGTAAGACTAAAGATACAAGAGGATGAAATTCAAATAATCATTGATCCGTTTCATTTCCTCTCATTTAATTTGAAAGCCCTAGAAATATTGGCTTCAAAATTTTGATGGGTATTTTTTTTCCCCAAATAATGAAATGATATTGCAATTTTTTTGGTAGGTATGGGAGATGTGGAGAGAAGAAAAATCCTTGGACATAGTGGATCCAATACTTGGTGAAGCATATCCAATTGACTTAGCCCGAAGATGTATACATATTGGGCTGTTGTGTGTGCAAGAAAATGCCTCCTATAGGCCTTCCATGTCAGAAGTAATCTACATGCTTGGCAATGAAGTGTCCCTCCCCTCACCTCGAAGACCTGCATTCCTATTCAATTCGAATGCAGAGCTTTCAGAATCTTCAACATCTAAAGATCCTTCTGTAAACGAAATTACTGGTACGACAATCAGTGCTAGATAAACATGACGTGGCATATGACAGGGAAGCATTTTATGATCCTAGGTCTTCCTATACTTATTATCCTTAATTTTGTATCAACATGTGTAGTGTACAAATGTTTACATATTAGCCACAACACTTCTGATTCCCAAAAAAGGAAATCATATTAGAATGTCAATACGCCTCCTTTATCTCCGACTATCCGTCATGGGCAGCAATCAGTAGGTTCTCGAGTTTGCCAGTGATGCCGATGGTGGCAACTAAGAAGTGTTCTGTATATTTTAAGTAAATATCCTAACTAGCTCCTACATATAGTATCAAAAAGAGTATATTCTAAGGAATCGAACTTTGAGTCCTAGTGGGTGATAAGAAAATGGGCATCACTAGTAGGTTGCGTGCTAATGGGTGATAAGGAAATTTGAGTCCTAATGTGTGAATGTGATACTACTCTCTTGTTATGGAATTGATCTTAACCATCCTAACATCAGCTAGAAGGTTTTGATCAGGCTGAATCATTTTCTGTGTTGAAGATTTTGCTAAAGCTGTGTTTGCTGTTAGTCTCTTAACTTTAGAGAACAACATATAGTGCAGCACATAAATTGGAGGGAATATTGGAAGCCTTTGGCACCACAATTTACAGCGTTGGACTCATTAAAGCAAAGCATCACCACATTTATTACATGGCATGATCTTGTAACTTCATTTTATCAATGGCTCATATTTGCTCAAACTTCGTGAACTTTAGAGGAGTTAAGTCCTCTCAAACCCAATTAACCACTAGGCTTTGCATGTTCACTTAAATTTGTAAGTTCAATTGTTTTTCTATGGAAAATCTACAAGTAAATGAAACTTGCTACGCCACGTCTTGAAAATTTAGGAGTGACTAGCCTGAAATATAAGAAGCCCATATCCCTTAAGCCTGTAATATATAAATCTCTCAATTATATATGCAGAACAAAATAGCAACTTCCTGCAGAGGTTTTGATAGTACAATTCAGTTAAAAAGAGCTCCACCCCAGATCAACAACCATCCAACACATAAATAAGGCGATGATCCAGTCTATGACCTATATGGAGCACCTAAATTACAAAAGTAAATACTCCTCCGATCCTAAATATAAGACCCTTATACACACTAGTATAAGGGTCTTATATTTAGGACCAGAAGAGTACATAAGTTTAACCTTACATTAACTATATGTTAGTTCAAAATGAGCAAGGAATCGCCCCACCAATCTGTTGGAGCAATAAGGTCACCTACACTATTTAAGGCCATAAATATTTTCTAATGATTAACATCCCTATTATAGAAATTAAATAAATATTGAAAGAAATAGATTAAACATATATGCCTCTGTATAACATAAAAACATAACAATTATTTTCAACTTCTAAAGTATACAATCATAAGCAAAAATGAAATTATATATAAGACTATTAAATGAACAAAATTAAATATATAATAAAACAACTTATCTATAAAAGTTCAATTCACGAATAATATAAAATCTCATTATTTAAAAGGACTTAAACAAAACAAAACAAAACAACAAGCTTGGACAAGCGCATGGTATATAACCAATTAAAGCATGACTTGAAGCAATGAAAACAAGCATAAGAACAATGCCCACAAATAACAAGCACAAATGACGTGCCCACAAATATCAAGCATCAATGATGCGCCTACGATTATCAAGCTAGCTATGTTTTAATCATGGCACGTCAATGACTAATAGTACTAATATTAGCAACCAGTGTTCTGTGCTTAGTTCTCAAAAAACGTTTTCAAGCATGTGTAGAATTAAATTACCACAGCGGGGAAAAATAAAAAAACTTCACATAATAAAAGCTCATGAAAGAACATTTTACAAGACTTCGGCATGAAAGCTTACAAATCATATCTCAGAATTTCCTCCAATTTCCATGCACGAGTGTTCAATATAAATAAAATGAAGAACAAATAACATTAAATAAAATTCTTATTAATTATATATTTAAATATCAATGACAAAATGATGTAATTCCAAACAAATTTGCCTTGATGAAGCATTGTTTAAGAAATTTGGTAGTTTAATTAAAAGTATAGCAAGTAGTAAAAATATCATTTGTAAAAATTATTGAGATGCTATTCACTTGCCTACTAAGCCCCCAGTACATAACTTAATGACCAACACAAAGTCATTATTATTCCATTAAAATTTTCTATGAGAGATTCATAATATCTCATCACAAGATTTTCTATGAGAGATCATAATATCTCATCACAAGATTTTAATTAATGAGTTAAGCAACCATCTAAACATAGAATCATAAACTTCTACCAACACAAACTTCTACTGCTATTTCATTTACTACCTCAAACTAATACTTTCTTACCGACACAAAATAAAATCCAATTTATATGTCCAACTCTCTTCTAACATATGCAACTAACCTCCACTCACGAATCTTAATCCATAAATGTCTAGAGTTGTGAAGAAAGGAATCCGCTTGCTATAACATGAAAATCAAATAAATTTACACACTATAATTAACCCATATAACTCTACTCACAATTAACTACTCATTTGTTTATAATTTCCTTCCAAACTTTTTAACAAACACCTTATGTGCATGCTAAATCAAGTCATAAAACAATCAATATATTATCTCATATTACTATCCAAACAACTTCAAACGTCTAGTATAGATCACAAAGTCTCCTTAATTAAATCTTTTAACAATATTTAACTTATAAATAAACAGAACCCATGTCTTCTTTCTTGCAACAATGTAAGATTTCAGCAAAATGCCCATTCAAGCAAGCTTTCTTCCCCAATACTAAAGCCAAATAAAACCCCAAATTTCAATCTTATTCCAGATGCGCAGCTGTAAGGGAAAGAAAATTACCTTAGCCCCCCACGCAAGAATCGCCGCAAACAATCAGAATTGAGAGGTTTTAAATATACAGATAAATCCAATCAACGTGACAGCAATGCAGGAGAACGGTTCGATATTACCCACACATATAACGTCTTGCGGTAGCCAGGAAGAAGGAAGAAGATGACGAACGCAGCCGCAGAAAAGAAGAGAAAGAAAACTCCAACGACCTCGGCACAGCGGCGGCGTAAGAGGCAGAAGAAGAAGATGAAGTCGCAACTGCAAAGAAGAAGGAATTCGGGCCCACGCCCTTTGATCATATTGACAAAAAACGAAATGGAAAAAAGACCGAAGCTCAGTGCACACCTATACCCGCAGAAGCGTCGATCGAATCAGAGGAAGAAGAAGACAAGCTGAAGACGCAGAACGGAACTCAGGTTCGGCCGCATACAGCAGCAACATGCAGAGGCCTCGACATGCTCACCGGCGACGGACCGACAAGGACGGCGAACGACGACTGAAGCTTCTTAACCCTGCTCTCGCTGGCACGACTGAAAAAATGGGAAAAGGCGTCTCCAGTAATGTATTAAAACCCGGGCCGATGTCAAACTGGAAAACCTAACGGGTCATGGTTCATCCGGTCAAATCGATTAGATCGGTGGTTGGACTGGTGACATAATAATTAAATAAAAATATTTATATATACATAATGATAAAAATTAAGCTTGTTTATAATTATAATTATATTATAACAAATATAACATAAGAAATGAGATGGTATGAAAAATGTTTGGCACTTCAAATATTTCAACATGTGTAAGTATATCCTATTATAAAAAGATATAATAAGATCATAAGAGTGAAAAAAGCAAAGATAGTCTGGGTAAAAAAACAAATTTGAAAAAAAAACGGTTAAAAATACATTTTTTTTGCAAGATGTCTAAGTATAACTGGAAAAAACAGAATTCACCAAAAAAAAAAAGAACGAAAAAGTGCAGAAATGCAAGAGTAAAGTCAGCGAAAACGTGGATAATATAATATATTATTTCTTTAATGACAACACGTTTTTCGAGTTCTAGAAAAGATGAACCCATTTGCCGTAGTAGTCAGTAAATGGGTTTGATACTTCTCTCTCTTCTATTGCACTGCGTTTTCTTTCTCTTCCCTTCTCTTTCTTCTTCTTCTGTCTTTCTTTCTTCTTCATCTCCGGTGACTGTCATTTTAAGCAGAACTTGGGCCGGTCGGTTATTCCAAAACAGTTCCGATTCCCGAACTAATAGCGGTTTCCGATCGAAAAGCTGGCTTATCCCGTCTCAAAACGGCTTAACATCAAAGACGGTTTTCAAGCATGGCTCAAGCCGCCCTCATCTCCGGTTGACGGTCAAACCGTCCGGTCTGGTTTTGAAGACACTGGTCTCCAATTGCCCCTCCTCCATTTTCATCCACTTCACGTCCTAATCGAAAGATTAAAATTTTAACAGATTTCATATTTATAAAATTATAAATAAAATACTAAATTTTTTAAAAAAATAAAATAAAATAACTAAATTTTATAAATAATAATAATAATAACAATAAAATTTTAGTCAGGATAATTCAAAATAATAATAAAATTATTTTTTGAAATAGTAGATGGCGACATAAAGTAGGAATCTAGCTGGTCCCACAAGGAGATTTTCTGATGATGATGTTCCCTAGTCTTTATAGATAGGCTCATGGCTAAGGGATATGTTCATGATGCCTTCTGGGTTAGGGTCATCTGAGTCATAGTGTCTCCTTGTGCAGTAGTAGTCTTTGAGCTCTGGATTAGGGTCATCTTGGTTAGGATCCTGGGATTTTCCTGCAAGGAATGGGGAGTTGTGGCTGGAAACTTGGCTGAGGGAGATAGAGTCCTTTAGGCTGAGTGAGTTGAATTTGTGAGTCTTCATCATAAGGGTCTTCAGAGGTTTCTGTCTGTGGAGGGACCTGTGACCTATTTGTTGGAGGTCTGATAGCACTCATGATGAAATCTCTCTGGAATTCTTCAAGTGTTGTGCTGCTGGCTAATGGTGAGCTGAGCTTGGAGGGAAAGGTCCAAGAGATAGACATGAACGTGTCCTCTCCCATGTCAGGCTGGTTATGTGTGCGGTTAATGTCTTCCAAATTTTTTCCATTAATAATGCTTCCTTTCTTGGCCATGAGGGGGTGGTGACTTGAAAGATCAGATGGTTGTCTGTGTAGAGCCTCTGGTTAGCACTTATACCATAGTTCCTGAAAAGGGTATACACACAAAAAAATCTTTTGTTTGGGAGTTGGTAAGTCCCGGATATTATGTTCCTTGAGAATTTTCTAAAGTTTTCCTCCCAGTAGGGAAGAGGAGCAAGCATCTCAAAGAGTGTGGGTAAGAGGAGAATTTCCATTTCTGAAGTCATTCAGGTGATCATGGACGACTACAATTGAGAAGGCTATGGCACAGGTATAATTGGCTGAGACAGACTAGATATACCATAAAAGTTCCTCTGGTATATGTCCTTTAATGATGGGAACAGTGAGGTAAATGGCATCGGCATCAAAGTGCTGAGGATAAAGGTGAATTCCAGCGTCTATAAAAACACAGTGGAGCCAGTAGAACATAGTGCTTCTGGCAAGGTTATGGACATCTGCTGGAGATTTAGGACGGGATCCAGG